>NC_134484.1:299945268-300100268 GCF_040206685.1 Ascaphus truei
TAGCTGGCTGCCTGGTAGATAGGGAAACTAACCAACTTCTTCAGCCCTAACGGGAATAGGAATTTATTTCATGTTTTATTTTGCCTTAAAGGGACAGTACCCTGATGGTTATTTGGCTGGTGGATAATAAAGCCACTATAGTTAAAGTTTCATACCATGTCTAGCGTCTTACTGACCCGCTGTGGAGCTGTCCTGCCACAGGTGGTGTGAGAAGTGGGATGCTAAGCCTCTGCTGCAGTAGAAGCGCTGCCCCCTTGCTGCAGTAGAAGCGCTGTATGCTGGGCGATAATGGGGAAAGACAGGGTTGCAGACCTGTCTAAGACATGCAAATGAACATACAGTAATATTTACAGTTGCTATATATATATATATATAAAAAATTTTTTTTATATATATATATATATATATATATATGTGTGTGTGTGTGTGTGTGTGTATATAAATATATATATAATATGTAGTATATATATATATATATATATATATATATATATTTATATACATACACACACACACACACACACACACACACACACACACACACACACACACACACACACACACACACACACACACATATATATATATATATATATATATATATATATATATATATATAAAAAATATATATATATATAGCAACTGTAAATATTACTGTATGTTCATTTGCATGTCTTAGACAGGTCTGCAACCCTGTCTTTCCCCTTTATCGCCCAGCATACAGCGCTTCTACTGCAGCAAGGGATTCTGGGAAATGACATGCAAATGAGCACTCAGTGCCACCTTTTGTCTCAAGCTCGTATTACACAAGCAAATCCTCAAGCCAATGCATGCTGTTTTGAACACAGCTTTTAGGCAGAGGCTGGGATGAGATGCAAAGCCATTAAACCCACTCACAGACATGTTTCAACCTTGATGGGTATCATCAGTGTGAGGTTGGTTGTAATGGCTAAGCTGGTTTGAGACTATAGACTAGGTAATCACCACAATTATTACGGTTATGGTGGGTAAAAAAAGTGACAAATATACAGTGTTCGACAATCCTATACATCTACACGCCCGGGGCGAGTGGATTTAACCTCCGTGTGAGCACTTATTGGCCAAAGCAGCACACTTGTTTGTTTTTTTAAATTTTCCCTGCTCGCGCTGAAAAAAAAAACCTCCCCCTACCTGACTGCTGATTGGCGCGCGCTCCCAGGCTTTGTGGGTGCGCGGCCAGGCTCTATATGAGCCCGCCCCCAATGAGCAGCCATTCTTTTTCCAGATCGTTGGACACGGTAAGTATCCTCTGCCTCCATCCTGCTGCCTCTCCATGCCCCCTGCACTCACACCCGCGGCCCTCTGCCTCCGTTCTACTGCCTCTCCATGCCCCCTGCCCTCACCCCCGTGGCCCCTCTGCCTCCGTCCTGCTGCCCCTCCATGCCCCCTGCACTCACACCCGTGGCCCTCTCTGCCTCCCGAACTCACACCCGCGGCCCCCTCTGCCTCCCGAACTCACACCTGCGGCCCCCTCTGCCTCCCGAACTCACACCCGTGACCCCCTCTGCCTCCCGAACTCACACCCGCGACCCCCTCTGCCTCCCGAACTCACACCCGCGACCCCCTCTGCCTCCAGCCGCTCTGGTGCTCCCCTGCCGCCTGGTGCTCCCCTGTCCCCTCAGGTCCCCGCTTCCCGTGTCAGACCGTGGGGCGGGAGACGGAAGCGGGGATGTCGCCCATGGTCCCCGCTTCCCCCTGTCCCCGCGGGGGGGAGCATGGTGGTGCTGGTCGCGGCCTTCAGCCTCCACCCCCCTGTGTGTGTGTGTGTGTGTGTGTGTGTGTGTGTGTGTGTGTGTGTGTGTGTGTGTGTGTGTGTGTGTGTGTAGAGAGAGAAAGTGTGTGTGTGTGTGTAGAGATAGAGAAAGTGTGTGTGTGTGTGTAGAGATAGAGAAAGTGTGTGTGTGTATATGGGAGTGTGTGTGTATATGGGAGTGTGTGTGTATATATGGGAGTGTGTGTGTGTGTGTGTGTGTGTGTGTGTGTGTGTATATATATGGGAGTGTGTTTGTGTGTGTGTGTATGGGAGTATGTGTGTGACACTAGAGGTCCCCCCTCAGTCAGTCAGTCACCCCTGGCCCAGTCTGTCAGTCACCCCTGCCCCAGTCAGTCAGTCACCCCTGCCCCAGTCAGTCAGTCACCCCTGCCCCAGTCAGTCAGTCACCCTTGCCCATCAGTCACCCACCCAGTCAGTCACCCACCCAGTCAGTCACCCACCCACCCAGTCAGTCACCCAGTGTTACGCCGGTGCTGCCCGCAGACCAGACCCGTCCCCTGAGCTGAAGGGGGAAGTGGTAATACACGCACCCGCAGCAAAGGGAGCGTGTCTGGAGTGTGGTATAAAGTGTTGCCAGGCCAGGTGTAGTAAGGTAGACAATACTTGCTGGTACCGGTTGTAGAGATAGAGTGAAGAATGCCTTGCCGAGGTCAGGGAGTGGAGAGTGGAGATAGGTCGTAGTCCAAGCCGTGTTCAAGGGGTTACGAGAGTGAGCGTTGTCCAAGGAGTGCCGAGATCGAGAGCCAGAGGGGGTAGTCGTACAAGCCGCATCAGAACCTGTGAAAACACTGAGAGAATCCAGAAGTATTTCCATACAGAGACTATGTCGAGCAAAGACTGAGAGCAGAGAGGAGCTATATAAAGCAGGAAGGTCCAATTAGGAACAAAGGCGGGACAGGAAGAGCTACAGGGAGACACTGCAGATTGGTGCAGGCATAACAGGCCAGGTGAGTCTTGTTGGTAACCTGAGTATGCCCGTGCGGGGGTGGAGCCTGAGGTCCGGGGGACGAGAAGAAGACTGTGCAGAATGAGCACGCTCGTAACGTGTGTACGTGCGTGGACAGAGCCAGTGGATGGTGCAGGTCTGCGCGCGGGAGGGCGTGCGCGCGCCCGGCGCTGAGCAGAGGAATCGCCGAGGGGAGTGATCCCGCGATGGCGGCAGGGGCGGGGAGTCGCGAAGGCCGGTAAGGCAGGATTGTTTTGTGTGTCCAGGGACTCCCTGAGGGGAGAGAGTGCTCTGTGTGGGGAGCGCGGAGAACATCGATCCTGACACCGAGTCAGTCATCCAGTCAGTCAGTCACCCAGTCAGTCACCCACCAAGTCAGTCAGTCACCCACCCAGTCAGTCAGTCACCCACCCAGTCAGTCAGTCACCCACCCACCCACCCAGTCAGTCACCCACCCAGTCAGTCACCCACCCAGTCAGTCACCCACCCAGTCAGTCACCCACCCAGTCAGTCACCCACCCAGTCAGTCACCCACCCAGTCAGTCACCCACCCAGTCAGTCACCCAGTCATTCAGTCACCCAGTCAGTCAGTAGCCCAGTCAGTCAGTCACCCACCCAGTCAGTCAGTCACCCAGTCAGTCACCCACCCAGTCAGTCACCCACCCACCCAATCAGTCAAAGTCAGTCACCCACCCACCCAGTCAGTCACCCACCCAGTCAGTCAGTCACCCACCCAGTCAGTCAATCACCCAGCCAGTCAGTCAGTCACCCACCCAGTCAGTCAGTCACCCACCCAGTCAGTCAGTCACCCACCCAGTCAGTCACCCACCCAGTCAGTCAGTCACCCACCCAGTCAGTCAGTCACCCACCCAGTCAGTCACCCACCCAGTCAGTCAGTCAGTCACCCACCCAGTCAGTCAGTCACCCACCCAGACAGTCAGTCACCCACCCAGTCAGTCACCCACCCAGTCAGTCACCCACCCAGTCAGTCACCCACCCAGTCAGTCAGTCACCCACCCAGTCAGTCAGTCAGTCAGTCAGTCAGTCACCCACTCAGTCAGTCACCCACCCAGTCAGTCAGTCAGTCAGTCACCCACCCAGTAAGTCAGTCAGTCACCCACACAGTCAGTCAGTCACCCACCCAGTCAGTCACCCAGTCAGTCAGTCAGTCACCCACTCAGACAGTCAGTCAGTCAGTCAGTCAGTCAGTCACCCACTCAGTCAGTCACCCACCCAGTCAGTCAGTCACCCTCCCAGTCAGTCAGTCACCCACCCAGTCAGTCAGTCACCCACCCAGTCAGTCAGTCACCCACCCAGTCAGTCAGTCACCCACCCAGTCAGTCAGTCACCCAGTCAGTCAGTCAGTCACCCACTCAGTCAGTCAGTCAGTCACCCACCCAGTCAGTCAGTCAGTCAGTCACCCACCCAGTCAGTCAGTCACCCACCCAGTCAGTCACCCACCCAGTCAGTCAGTCACCCACTCAGTCAGTCAGTCACCCACCCACCCAGTCAGTCAGTCACCCATTCAGTCAGTCACCCACCCAGTCAGTCAGTCAGTCAGTCAGTCACCCACCCAGACAGTCAGTCAGTCACCCACCCAGTCAGTCAGTCAGTCACCCACCCAATCAGTCAGTCAGTCACCCACCCAGTCAGTCAGTCACCCACCCAGTCAGTCAGTCAGTCACCCACCCAGTCAGTCAGTCACCCACCCAGTCAGTCAGTCACCCACCCAGTCAGTCAGTCAGTCACCCACCCAGTCAGTCAGTCACCCACCCAGTCAGTCAGTCACCCACCCAGTCAGTCACCCACCCTCTCTCTGTCTCTCTCCCCTGTCTCTCTGTCTCTCTCCCATGTCTCTCTGTCTCTCTCTCCCACACTCTCTCTCTCTGTCTCTCTCTCCCACACTCTCTCTTTGTCTCTCTCTATCCCACACTCTCTCTGTCTCTTTCTCTCCCACACTCTCTCTCTGTCTCTCTCTCTCCCACACTTTCTCTCTGTCTCTCTTTCTCCCACACACTCTCTCTGTCTCTCTCTGTCATACTCTCTCTCTCTCTCTCTCTCTCCCGCTCTCCCTCTCTCTCTCCCACACTCTCTCTCTCCCCCACACTCTCTCTCTCCCCCACACTCTCTCTCTCCCCCACACTCTCTCTCTCTCTCCCCCACACACTCTCTCTCTCCCCCCCACACTCTCTCTCTCCCCCACACTCTCTCTCTCCCCCACACTCTCTCTCTCCCCCACACTCTCTCTCTCCCCCACACTCTCTCTCTCCCCCACACTCTGTCTCTCCCCCACACTCTCTCTCTCCCCCACACTCTCTCTCTCCCCCACATTCTCTCTCTCTCCCCCACACTCTCTCTCTCTCCCACACACTCTCTCTCTCTCTCTCCCCCCACACTCTCTCTCTCTCTCCCCCACACTCTCTCTCTCCCACACTCTCTCTCTCCCACACTCTCTCTCTCCCCCACACTCTCTCTCTCTCTCTCCCCCACACTCTCTCTCTCTCCCCCCTACTCTCTCTCTCTCTCTCCCCCACTCTCTCTGTCACCCACACTCTCACATTCTGGATCTGGATCTCTTATTTACCCTATATATCTTAACTGCCCTACACCTAAATAACCTATACTGCTTTCTTCCAGATCTGACTCAAGCTTCACACGGAAGACATCGGAACCCCCCCTAACCCAGAAGACAGGTAGGAAACACATCCCCTCCAATGTATAACATTGCGGGAATGAGGGTACCTGGACATTGGGGGACTGCGGATCAGGTAAGATCCCAGGCGGGATTTCTGCTTTAGATATTGTGAAGCGGGGATGTCCAGACACTGGTTAAGGGGTTCAGGAAACTAGTCATTCACATCTGGCTTTTATTTCTAGATCCGACATTTACACACACACACACACACACACACACACACACACACACACACACACACACACACACACACACACACACACACACACACACACACGTAACAAGGACAAATTGTAGTATAATGTAATACAATAAATACATTTATGTCAAAAACTAATGTTGTTCTGACTAGGAATTTATTAAATGTATTTTATTTTAAAGCGGAGTTGGGGGTGGGACTAGGGTTGGGGGCGGGGTTGGGGGTGGGACTAGGTGGCGGGTAGATTTTTTGGGTGGGCGAGTAGATTTTTGGGTGATTTGTCGAACACTATATATATATATATATATATATATATATATATTGTGGCAGAAACCAGGGGATGGTAATAAATTCCATATATAGGGCTCCCAGGATACTGAACAGTTTCTATCCTGTCTGGCCTGGGAGTGCAGCCTTATAATACATGCACTCCATCCCACAGTTTTGGGCAAGCGCTGGAACTGAGGGATTTCTGTCACCTGTCATGCTAATTAGAAATCAGGTATGTAAGACTGATTTCCTGTTTGCTCTTGTCTCCCCACAAGAGCCAGGAGGCTGGAAGGCTGCTGAACTACAGAGGGGAGAAGCCTCTTCCCCAAACAGGTTCAATCTTTCTGTTCATTTGTGTAAGACTGCAAAAGTACCGTGTTTTGATGTTGGAAGTGGAAAAGCCACTTCCAACCCTGAGTCAGGGATATCTAAGTTAAGTTATCGCTCAGGTGAGCAGCTTTTGTTTTGATCTGTTTTCTGTTGTATGCACTGTGGCAGTCTCAGTGCCTGGGACTGAATAAACCAGGCATAGCCTGTTTAAAGGAACAGTACGTGACGCCTCATCATTTAACCTACCCTAAAAGACCGTGTTCTAAACAGTCCCGGACAAACGACGGAGCCCCGGAGTAAGCCGTTTGTCACATATGGTGGAGAATGCGGGCAGAACACTAAAAGGTCTGGGGGTTAAAGAACTTTAAAAAAAAAAAAAAAGTTTTTTTTCTCTCTCTCCAAACAAGATGGAAGACGTGGTGAGTGCGCTGGTACGCAATGTCGCTGTCCAGAAAGACGCGAATGAAGCCCTGCAACAGGCGAATGCAAACCAGCAAGAGACAAACCGCTTGCTGAGAGAGGAGCAACAGCGGTTCGCTCAGGGCTTACAGCACGAACTCGAGATCCTGAGGGGGACTATCAGTAACCTTCCACTGGCAGCGGCAGCCCCAGTTCCGAAAATGACCAGGGCAAGCCACTACCTTCAGAAGATGGGACCCTCGGATGATGTGGAAGCCTATCTTCTCACGTTTGAACGCACGGCACAGAGAGAGGGATGGCCAGAAGCTGAGTGGGCTGGTCTAATCGCACCCTTCCTAAGCGGCGAACCCCAGAAGGCTTACTTTGATCTAGAGCCAGCCGAAGCTAACGTCTATGCAAAATTGAAGTTCGAGATCCTCGCCCGCCTCGGCGTAACCACGGCTGTTCGCGCCCAAAGGTTTCACGCATGGTCCTTCACGATGGATAAAGC
The DNA here is from genome assembly GCF_040206685.1 of Ascaphus truei. Taxonomy (NCBI): domain Eukaryota; kingdom Metazoa; phylum Chordata; class Amphibia; order Anura; family Ascaphidae; genus Ascaphus; species Ascaphus truei. The sequence goes on from NC_134484.1 coordinate 299,952,432, forward strand.
CACCCGAAGCCAGATGTATGACCTCATCCACCTCGCCCGGAAGTGGCTACAACCCGAGATCAACTCAGCAAGCCACATCGTGGAACGGTTGGTCATGGACCAGTTCTTGAGGAAACTTCCCTCTGCCTTACGCCATTGGGTCAGTCGGAGTGACCCCCACAATGCGGATGAGCTTGTGGCCCTCGTAGAAAGGTACAATGCAGCAGGAGAGCACCCGCAACCCCCAGTCGTGGAGCAACCCCACTACCCGAGGTTCCAGGACTCTTCCAGAGACGGTAAAAGGGTACCGGGGTTAAGGGGAGCTGAAGAGCGGCGACCACCTTCACGCAGCACCAGCAACAGTGGTTCGCACACTAAGGGCAATAGCCAACATGGGGAGCCGGGAAAAGGCTCTAAGTGGGACACAGACTATGTACCTAAATGTGTAAATTGTCATGAGAGGGGCCACACAGCAAAAATCTGCCCACTAAATGATGAGCCCATGCAATGCAACAGCGTGGAACCTTATTCGCTGTTGTCCCAATGTATGCGCCCTAGCCCAGAGGACCCCTTGAATAACCATCTGTGGGCATTTGTAAAGGTTAATGGTAGGAGGGTTCGGGCACTTCTGGACTCTGGGAGCATGGTCACACTAGTGTCCGAATACCTCTTGCCCATTAAGAAGAAACAGGGAAACAGTTCACAAAGAATGGCAATTTGTTGTATACATGGGGATAATCATGAATATTCCACTGTTGATGGTTTTTTTGAAACAGAGTTTGGTTCTTTAGATTTCAAGGTGGGTATTGTACCCAAACTGGCACATGATGTGTTAATAGGGACCGACTTTCCCCATTTTCTAAAAATGTGGTCCCCCGCTCAGAATAGCGCCCAGAGTTCAATAGCGGACCATAACGAAGTATTAGAAGAAATAAATCCTTTCCCGTTTTCAGAAATGGAGGTTGACGAGGGCCCAAATAAGAAGGGGGAAAAGGAGGAGTGCTGTAAAATTCCCTTCCCCATCACTACTTTGGTAGGGAATACCCCAAATCAGGATGTTGATCAGACACTTACCACCCCAGAACCGGATAAGACCCTCGCTGACCTAGAGGTCAGTCCTGGGAGTTTTAAGAAGGCCCAGTGGGAGGACCCCACATTAGAGGTAGCAAGGGGAAATATACGGGACCTGAATAGTACTCTTGGCCAACCAGATAGGTCGCTTGCTTACCCCTACTTCGAGGTAGAGAACGACCTAGTATATCGGGTTGATAAAAGAAAATCAGTTACAACTAAACAATTGTTGGTACCACGGACATTCCGTAATGTAGTGTTACACCTCGCACATAGTCATCCATTGGGGGGACACCTAGGGGTGGAAAAGACAAAAGAAAAGGTTCTCCGAAGCTTCTATTGGCCTGGGGTTCTGGCAGAAATTACGAATTATTGTTCCTCATGCCCAGCATGTCAGATCACCGCCCCGTTCAAGGCGTACCGCAGCCCATTGGTACCCCTTCCCATAATAGAGGTACCATTTGACCGGATTGCTATGGATCTAGTAGGACCCCTAATAAAGTCTGCTAGGGGACATCAGCATATATTGGTAATATTAGATTATGCCACCCGATATCCGGAGGCAGTTCCCCTACGTAGCACCTCGGCCAAAAACATAGCAAAAGAGTTAGTAGTTCTGTTTTCCCGGGTTGGAATTCCTAAAGAGATTCTATCTGACCAGGGAACACCGTTTATGTCCCAAGTAACAAAAGAGTTATGTAAACTCCTAAAAATCAAGCATCTCAGAACCTCAGTCTATCATCCACAAACAGATGGTTTAGTGGAAAGGTTCAATAAAACCTTAAAGAGCATGTTACGGCGGGCGGTCGATAAAGATGGGAAAAACTGGGATTGTTTGTTACCGTACCTGTTATTTGCCATTAGGGAAGTTCCCCAATCATCCACAGGCTTCTCCCCGTTTGAACTATTGTATGGCCGACACCCAAGGGGCTTACTGGATATAGCCAAAGAGACTTGGGAACACGAGGTTACCCCTTACAGAAGTGTAATAGAGCATGTTGCCCAGATGCAGGACCGCATTGCTGCAATCCTACCCATAGTGAGGGAACACATGGAGAAAGCTCAAGAAGCACAGAGGAATACGTATAATAAGGGTGCTAGGGTCAGAATTTTTTTTCCAGGTGATAGGGTACTAGTTCTGGTTCCCACCGTGGAAAGTAAATTCCTTGCTAAATGGCATGGGCCATATGAGGTCTTGGAAAGAGTGGGAGAAGTAAATTATAAGGTAAGACAGCCAGGTAGGAGGAAACCTGAGCAAATTTACCATATAAACCTACTCAAGCCCTGGAAAGATAGAGAAGTCTTGTCAACCCTAGTAACCCCAGGTCCGTCAGAGAGTCAAGAAACTGACCCAGAGGTTAGCATAGCTGAAACCCTGTCTGTTCATCAGAAACAAGAGGTTCAGAATTTAGTGAGCAGAAACAAAGAAATCTTCTCTACACAGCCAGGTAGAACTAGCGTAATTGAACATGACCTAGTCTCTGAACCGGGGGTCCGAGTTAACCTTAAACCGTACCGAATCCCAGAGGCCAAAAGAGAGGCTATAAGTTTAGAGGTTAAAAAAATGCTAAAACTAGGCGTAATTGAGGAATCCCAAAGTGGGTGGAACAGCCCTATAGTCTTAGTCCCAAAGCCAGATGGTACAACAAGGTTTTGTAATGACTACCGGAAACTAAACGCGGTGTCAAAATTTGATACTTACCCTATGCCCAGGGTAGATGAACTTGTAGAGAGACTGGGCAAAGCCCGATATCTCACAACCCTAGACCTAACAAAAGGGTACTGGCAGGTTCCCCTCACAGAAAGGGCAAAAGAAAAGACAGCCTTCTCAACCCCAGACGGCCTCTTTCAGTATAGGGTGCTGCCTTTTGGCTTACATGGAGCTCCCGCCACATTCCAAAGAATGATGGATAAAATTTTAAAACCACATGCTCGGTATGCTGCTGCCTACCTGGATGATGTGGTAATCCATAGTGAAGATTGGCAATCCCACCTTCCAAAGGTCCAAGCTGTGCTCGACGCAGTTCGGTCTGCTGGACTAACTGCTAACCCCGCTAAATGCACCATTGGTCTGGAGGAGGCCAAGTATCTGGGGTATTCTATTGGCAGAGGTTTACTCAAACCCCAAACACTCAAAGTGGAGGCGATACAAGGTTGGCCAAGGCCAGTTACAAAAAAACAAGTAAGGACCTTTTTGGGGTTAATTGGGTACTATAGAAGGTTTATTCCCAATTTTGCGACTAAGGCAACCCCACTAACCGACCTCACAAAAGCAAGAGGACCACTTATGGTAAAGTGGTCCCCCGAAACCGAACAGGCCTTTAGAAGCCTGAAAGAAGCTCTCTGTGCCCAACCAGTGTTGGTCACACCTGACTTCTCCAAAGAGTTCGTAGTCCAAACCGACGCATCTGAGGTAGGGCTGGGGGCGGTACTCTCCCAGGAGTCTCAAGGGGAGGAACACCCCATCCTTTATTTAAGTAGGAAACTAAATCCCCAGGAGAAAAATTACTCCATAGTAGAGAAAGAGTGTCTCGCAATAAAGTGGGCTGTAGAGACGCTCAAATACTACCTGTTGGGGAGAAAATTCCGGTTGGTCACAGATCATGCACCCCTTACCTGGATGTGTCAAAACAGGGAAAAGAATGCTAGAGTGACCAGGTGGTTCCTAAGCCTACAACCCTTTAAATTTTCTGTGGAACACAGGTCAGGGCACAAACATGGCAATGCTGACGGGTTGTCAAGGATGCACTCCCTAATATCCATGGTCGCTCATCCCTCAGGGTCTGAGCTGGGGGGGAGGATATGTGACAGAAACCAGGGGATGGTAATAAATTCCATATATAGGGCTCCCAGGATACTGAACAGTTTCTATCCTGTCTGGCCTGGAGTGCAGCCTTATAATACATGCACTCCATCCCACAGTTTTGGGCAAGCGCTGGAACTGAGGGATTTCTGTCACCTGTCATGCTAATTAGAAATCAGGTATGTAAGACTGATTTCCTGTTTGCTCTTGTCTCCCCACAAGAGCCAGGAGGCTGGAAGGCTGCTGAACTACAGAGGGGAGAAGCCTCTTCCCCAAACAGGTTCAATCTTTCTGTTCATTTGTGTAAGACTGCAAAAGTACCGTGTTTTGATGTTGGAAGTGGAAAAGCCACTTCCAACCCTGAGTCAGGGATATCTAAGTTAAGTTATCGCTCAGGTGAGCAGCTTTTGTTTTGATCTGTTTTCTGTTGTATGCACTGTGGCAGTCTCAGTGCCTGGGACTGAATAAACCAGGCATAGCCTGTTTAAAGGAACAGTACGTGACGCCTCATCATTTAACCTACCCTAAAAGACCGTGTTCTAAACAGTCCCGGACAAACGACGGAGCCCCGGAGTAAGCCGTTTGTCACAATATATATATATATATATATATAATGTGTTAGGTCCCGAAATAATTGGACACTGATATAAGTTTTGTTATTTCGGCTGTGTACCAAAATAAATTTAAGTTACAGTTAAATAATGAATATGGGCATAAAGTGCAGTCTATCAGCTTTAATGTGAGGGTTTTCACATCCAAATTGGAGGAAGGGTTTAGGAATTACATCTCTTTAATATGTAGCCCCCTCTTTTTCAAGGAACCAAAAGTAATTGGACAATTGACTCAAAAGCTATTTCATGGACAGGTGTGGGCTATTCCTTCGTTATTTCATCATCAATTAAGCAGGTAAAAGGTCTGGAGTTGATTCAAGGTGTGGCATTGTAAACGGACGTTCACAGAGGTACACAATTGGAGTCGTTATAATGTGAAATTATAATAGGCTTTATTGTGCCTTTTCCTTTTCATCAGGAAATTATCCAAGCACAGTGGGGAACAAAGCTTCCATTCACTTGGGAGTATGTCTAGTGAAATCCTTGCAATTAGTTCACATCTCCATTAGTTAAGCATTTCTCCCATCCCAAACCCATAGCATGAAAATAAGCAGATATAAGCAGTCCCTTAATAATGAAAGTCTTATCTGTTTATCAGCTGTAGAGTAAGCTTCTCTGCTCTCCTGGAACCGCACCCGTGCGTGCACAGAAAAATATCAGCATCCAGGTTTAGAAGTCTTATTGGGTGTCTTGCAATCAGCTCTGCTGTGTGGCTGGCAGAGCTCAAGACATTGTGGTGTCTTCAAAGGTCAGCTCTCAGTCAGAGCTAAAGAGAGTCACTTCCTGTTTCAAAGGCAGGCTTTTTGTAAACAATCTAATCAGGCAGGTGATGTTTAGTAATTAACTACCACACTGCTAGATTAAAGGAACATTACTGAAAAGGGATAAGTCCCCTGTTACAGGCATTCACATTTGGAAGCTGTTGCTGTGAACCCACAACATGCGGTCAAAGGAGCTGTCAATGCAAGTGAAACAGGGCATCCTTAGGCTGCAAAAAAAAGAAAATCCATCAGAGAGATAGCAGGAACATTAGGAGTGGCCAAATCAACAGTTTGGTACATTCTGAGAAAAAAAGAACGCACTGGTGAGCTCTGCAACACACAAAGGCCAGGACGTCCACAGAAGGCAACAGTGGTGGATGATCGTAGGATCCTTTCCATGGTAAAGAAAAACCCCTTCACAACATCCAGCCAAGTGAAGAACACTCTCGAGGAGGTAGGCATATCATTATCCAAGTCTACCATAAAGATAAGACTTCACGAGAGCAAATACAGAGGGATCACCACAAGGTGCAAACCATTCATAAGCCTCAAGAATAGAAAGGCCAGATTAGACTTTGCCAAACAATATCTAAAAAAGCCAGCCCAGTTCTAGAACAGCATTCTTTGCACAGATGAAACTAAGATCAACCTGTACCAGAATGATGGGAAGAAAAAAGTATGGAGAAGGCTTGGAACGGCTCATGATCCGAAGCATATCACATCATCTGTAAAACACGGTAGAGGCAGTGTGATGGCATGGGCATGCATGGCTTACAATGGCACTGGGTCACTAGCGTTTATTGATGATGTGACAGAAGACAGAAGCAGCCGGATAAATTCGGAAGTGTATAAGGATATATTGTCTGCTCAGATTCAGCCAAATTCAGCAAAGTTTATTGGACGGCGCTTCACTTTACAGATGCACAATGACCCAAAACATACTGCGAAAGCAACCCAGGAGTTTTTTAAGGCAAAGAAGTGGAATATTCTGCAATGGCCGAGTCAATTGATCTCAACCCGATCGAGCATGCATTTCACTTGCTGAAGACAAAACTTAAGGCAGAAAGACCCACGAACAAACAACAACTGAAGACAGCTGCAGTAAAGGCCTGGCAAATTATCACAAAGGAGGAAACCCAGCGTTTGGTGATGTCCATGCATTCCAGACTTAAAGCAGTCATTGCCTGTAAGGGATTCTTGACAAAGTATTAAAAATGAACATTTTATTTATGATTGTGTTAATTTGTCCAATTACATTTGAGCCCCTGAAATAAGGGGACTGTGTATGAAAATGGTTGCAATTCCTAAACGTTTCATAGGATATTTTTGTTCAACCCCTTGAATTAAAGCTGAAAGTCTGCACTTCTATTGCATCTCAATTGTTTCATTTCAAATCCATTGTGGTGGCGTACAGAGCCAAAATTATGAAAATTTTGTCAGTGTCCAATTATTTCCGGACCTAGCTATATCTCTTCTATCTTCTATATATATAAAAATCAAACATTGTTTGTTGGTTTGTGGGTTTGCTGGGCGGTTACATTGCAACACACTAAACCCCCCCCAGTGACATCACGCGATGGCACAGAACTACCCTCCCTCAGTGACATCACGCGATGGCATATAACTACATTTCCCATAATGCTATGCACCTTGTGAAGTATGGGAGTGTTAAAATGGTGGCTCACAACTTGGAAATCTGCATTAAGAGACTGCAGACAGACGTGTGCTGTGTGTGGCTGTGCTGTGTCAAAGTTGTGTGCGCGCGCTGAAGGTGAAGACAGGTAGCATTCCACAAGTTTCAAAATTGTTGCTATATAAAGACGTGCGACAGGCATTTCTGTTACTCTCTTACGAATACTGCTAAAGTGTTATTAGAGCCTGTGTTGAAAATTTAAATAGTGCTTTGAGATTCAGTGTGGAGTATATTGTAGTACTGCTTACTGATTCAGTCTGTACAGTTATAAGTTTCAGAATAAGTTTTTAACAAGAACAACAAATTGTGTTCAGTAGTCTTTATAAGAAAACATTTTTTAAATAATAAATAATCAAAACATTTACTGAATTTTTCTTTTCACCTATCTTATGGAGCCTTCCGAAAACCGTAAAGCTACCTTAAAATATTCCTAACAAATAGTACCTATGGGAAAATGAAATCCTGGGCAATGCCGGGTATATAAGCTAGTATTGTATTATATGTCTTTATATAGCGCCAAAAGTGTACTCCGCTCTTCACAAAGAATACATTACAGGGAATTATAATAATACAATAAGTGCAGCAAAATCAGACAATGGGAAAGGAAATCCCTGCCCCGTAGAGCTTACAATCTAAGGTTTGAGGGGAACTTACAGAGACAACAGGTGAGGGAATAAGTGCTGTAGATGGCTGTGCTTGGCCACAATGGGTGGTATGAGTGACTGGGTGTGGGACAATAGCCATGGGTGCAGACTATTATGATGCTTGATTTGTGGGGCGAGTTTTAAGGTTAGTCAGTATTAAATGAAAGGTTTGACACCATTTGCATGGGAGGAGATGGCAGTGAGGCATGAATGAGAGCAAGTGTGTATGTCTAGCTTCAGGGAGATCCCCAGAAGCAGGCAGGAGTAGATAAAGGGTGTGAATAGAGGATTTGTGTGGGTGTTTTTTTATTGAGGGGTAAAGAAGTTGTTGGGAGAGGGGCGCAGTGGGGAGTGAGGAAGCTGGACAGAACAGAGGCATTCACAAAGGAGTGAAGAAACAGTAAACAGAAAAGGCAATAGGGAGGGTATAGTGAGATGCAGGAGAAGAGACTTCCCAGGTACTGGAGATAAGGAAGAATACAAATAATCACAGCGTTTAGAAAGTAAAGTTCTCACAGTTGCAAAGTTGTTGTGTGGAGTCCAGATCTTCCTCAATCTTCACCTCCAATTTCAACTCCAATGTTAACTCTGCCCAACACTTAAATATGACACTTTAAGATGGGACACAAAGTCATATGGCTCACATGGCTCACACAGTCATATTACACACAGCTAGTATACATATGTATATATTCATATATATATATATTCAAAAACTAATAGACGATACTGTTCTGTGGCTAACAAAATGCTTTTATTTGTTCGAGCTTTTGAGATACACTGATCTCTTCTTCCAGTGTATTACAATGAATGAAGCCAAAAAAGGGTTTTTACATTAAAACAGTGCATTCTGGAATGTGATCTGTGATTGAAGCTCATCCCTCCCCCCTGTGCAGTATGTGTTTTATGACTTGGTGGTAAATGGTCCCTGAATGTAAGTGATGTAAGAGTGTGTGTATGTAAATATACATTTGTAAAGCGCTCACAGTATACAGTGCTTTACAAAAGGTGTGCGTTGAATGGATGTGTACTGTATATAGTGGTGTGGGTAGGTGTAGAAATGAAAGAGGGTGTTGCATAACAATAAGTGTGTGTAGATACTATGTGGTCCCTATTGGTCTATAGGGATGAAATTACATAGTGCATTTTTATGTGCAGGAGACAGCTATGTGCATTCATATAGCGCAGTATGTATAGACATGGTCTTTAGCACGCATGGGAAGAGAGTTCACTTGTGTAAATAATGACTCATGAAACTTCGGTCTCGGTTTAGGCCACCACTAAGTGTCCCGAACAGTTGCATAAATTTGTATTTATGCAACCATCTCTCTTTTGGTGTGCTAAGATTACCTTTGAGTATGGCCACCTTCAGATCGTTCATTTTATGGCCAGAGACAGAGAAATGTTCACCGACAGGACTGTCTTTTGTTCCACGTGTGATGCTGTAACGATGCAGATTAATTCTCTTGTTTAGCTCCTGTTCCGTCTTACCTATGTAGTAGCAGCCCCCTGGGCATTTCATGCACATAATGAGGTACACAACATTGCTGGAGGAACAGGTGAAACTTCCTCTGATTTTGTACTCCAGATTCCTGTGTGGTATGTGTATTGTGTATGCTGTGTGGAGCATTGCGCAGGTTTTGCATTTTGCATCCTGTCATGGTCTTGTCCCGCATTCAGTTGTATTGTTGGATACCTTACTTCTCACCATCATTTTCTTGCGATTATGAGGTTGTCTGTATGATAATGGTGTTTCAGGGAAGACCTGTTGCAGTCTTGTATCTTCCTGGAGAATGGGTTGTAGTTCCCTAGTGATCTTGCATAGGGCTTCTAGGTGTGGGTTACAGTATATGTGACCACCAAAGGTACCCTGTTGCTTGTCTCTTTCTGTCTGTATTCAAGGAGATCACTTCTTGGTATTCTGGTGGCTTTGTGGATTTGCTGGTCTACATTTCTGTGGTTATATCCACGGTTTATGAAATTCGATCTCAAGGCTGTAATCCGCTGGCCTCTGTCTGCTGTGTCTGTGCATATGCGGTTATATCGCATTGCTTGACTGTAGATGGTTGCATGCTTAGTGTGTGTGTCGGGTGGAAGCTGTTGTCCCTCAAATAGCTGGCTCTGTCTGTAGGTTTGCGGTATACAGAAGTCTGTAGTTGGTTGTTCTTCCGGGGAATGGGTGAGTTTGAGGTTGATGGTCGAGTGGAACGTATTGAAGTTCTCATGAACTGTAGGAGATCCTGTTCACCAGAGGTCCAAATCAGGAGGATGTCATCGATGTACCGAAGGTATGTATGTATGGCTTTACTTATATAGCCCCATTAGTGTACATAGCACTTCCCATTAGTACTACACGTGACAATCATATAAATAACAAATAATACAAATAATAGATCATGGGTGACCAGGGCCCTCCAGTGGTTCTCACCGCACTCCTCGCGAGGCTCCAGCCATTCCTCGATCAAGAGAATGAGAAAGACCTTTGTTACTGCTCTGCATTCAGCGGAGAACCTTCCATCTGAGGTAAGTGGACGACTGGAGCATGGGAGGAAGGAGGGTAGGAGAAGAGGGAAGGCAGAAAAGGAGGGAGGACAGGCGAGAAGGGAAGGCAGTGAAGCAAACATTGGCCACCAGGACACACTTAGAAGCATAGATACAGAGGGGAGGAGGATAATGGAGAGAAGAGGGAGAGGGGAGTTGGGGAATGGGAGATGCATAGGAGAGGGGATAGTCAGGAAGGTGAGACAGCAGAATAAGGACCAGGGAGAGGAGACAAAAGCGATAATAGACACAACAGGAGGTGAGGGATGGGAGAGCAAGGGGGGGTCCTGTGGGGGAAAATAATTTTTTCTTTGAGGTTAAGCGTAGGTATTTCGCCAAGGAGAACCAGCCGGAACTATAGGGGAAGCAAGTTCATTCCTCTTTTCTAGGAAGATCCTCAGCATACTGATCTGCATCAGGGACATCCGGAGGCAGCAAGGAAAATTAGGCATACAGCAGGGCCCTCTCTTCACTCCTCGTGAGCCGGGTTTCTCTGGGACGCCAATCTTTGCAATGTTCTTGGGACTCTCGTAGGTATAGAAGGTCTTCGTTCCTCCTCTGTCTTCAGGAGATTTCCCTTCATTCATAGGGGGAAGGCCCAGCCCTCTCAGAAATCTTGGGACATCTTCAGGGTAAGACACAGTGTGGGACTTCCCTCCCATCTGTAGCACTAGCTTAAAGGGGAACCCCCACTGATAGCGCGCTCTATTATCTCTCAGCTTCTGTGTCAGGGGCTTTAGTTCTCTGCATCTATCTTTAGTAGATCTAGATAGATCGCTGTATATTTCAATATGGGCATTCCTGAAATGCATTTCTCCCTTCTCTCTGCTAGCAGTCAGGATATTTTCTTTTATTGTGTATGAATGAAATCTTATAAGGACATCTCTGGCTCTCTTGGGGTCTGTTGACTTAGGGCCAGGGGCTCTATGCGCACAGTCCACTTCTATTTTTTCCTGGAAGAGGTCCGGAACCAAATATATAAACAGATCGTTTATGTATTCGTGCAGAGACTCCATGGATACCGTTTCCGGTATATACCGCACCCGGAGGTTTTGCCGGCGATCCCGGTTCTCTTGATCTTCTACACTCTCCTTTAGAGCTCTAATCTCACAGTTCAGCCGGTTAATCTCATCCTCCGCCGAGGAGTTGGCTAGTTAAATCTCTTCAACTCTGTTGTTTAGAGTGTCCGTCCTCTCAGAGACGGAATTCAGGCCAGATCTGAGAGAGTCTATTGCTTTTGATAGGTCCTCCTGAATCCCCTGACTCATTCTTACAAAAGGATCCTCCATGTAATCCTTAGACAGATCCCTGCTTACCCCCGCCATCTCCTGCTCCGTGACACTGCTACACTACCGACACACTTTATCACTTTGCGGCCAGATCCGCAAGCCGGGAGATTTCCCGGCGTGCTAGTGGCCGCCCCTCGGCGTGCCGCGCGTCACCAACGCGCGGTCACGCGTCATCGGGAGCCTGCGCCCCCTGCACGCGCGTCCAGGGCTCCCCGAGGGAGCCCTGGTGTCCCGCGATTGCGGGACGGCGGCAGGGGGTTCCGGGGGACCCGGCGGACCCGGCAGCGGTAGGGAGAGCACCCCGATCGGAGGGCGCTCTTCCGCTGCTTCGGCGCACGCCCGTCACCCTCCGGCGCGCGCCAGGATACTGCTGCGGCCAAGAACGGGCAAATGCTCGAATAAACTTGGCCGCAGCAGTAGGGTGTTCTATTGTGCACACCGGAGCGCCATCTTGGGAGGTCTCGCAGAGCCCTGCGGATCTCTGGCTCGCTATTAAAAGCTGGAGACGCTCTGCTGGGTCGGCTTCTTTAATTTATTACTCATCCTGAGTGTGTATCTCTGATCCTCGCCAGTTTTGGAGTTTATTTTTCGCGATTGGTGGTTGTTTTATTAATTTATTCATAGGAGGGCCCTGGAGCGGTCCCCTCAGACGTCCATGTGTGGTGACGTCACGGAAGTCTCCTTAGAGGCCTATTTTCTAATGTAAATAAATCTAATTTAGCTAGCCTCTCCTCATAAGTTAGATTGTCCATCCCCTTTATTCATTTGGTGGCTCTTCTCTGCACTCTCTCTTGTTCCATAATGTGTTTTCTTAGGATTGGTGCCCACAATTGTACTCCATATTCAAGGCGTGGTCTTACTAATGCTTTGTAAAGAGGCATAATTATGTTTACTTCCCTTCCACCCATTGCCTGTTTGATGCAAGATAAGATCTTGATGCAAGATAAGTTTGTCTTTACAGCTACTGCATGACTTTGGGCACTATTGCTAAGACTGCTGTCTACAAAAACTCCTAAATCCTTCTCCATTAAGGATTCCCCCAATGTATCCCCTTTTAATTTGTAATTCGCCTTTTTATTCTTGCATCCCAAATGCATAACCTTACATTTATCTGTATTAAACCTCATCTGCCATTTACCTGCCCATGTTTCCAGTCTCTCCAAGTCCTTCTGAAGAGAAATTACACCCTGCTCTGATTCTATTACCTTACACAATTTAGTATCATCAGCAAAGATGGAGACTTTGCTCTCGATGCCAACCTCAAGGTCATTAATAAACAAGTTAAAAAGCAGGGTCCCAGCACCGATCCTTGAAGTACTCCACTAACGACTTTAGCCCAACCTGAAAAAGTTCCATTTATGACAACCCTCTGTTGTCTGTCCTTTAACTAGTTTTCAATCCAGGTGCATATATTATTACTGAGTCTAATTTTCTTTATTTTGTACACCAACCTCTTGTGTGAAACCGTATCAAAAGCCTTTGCAAAATCTGAGTAGACTAGTTTTAGGTTTCCTTCACCTGCTGTCCATATTATAAATAGGTTATCAATGTATTTGTAGGGTTTGTGGGGCACGTAGTTAGGAATCTTTGTTCAAGATTTGCCATGAAAAGATTGGCACATTGCGGTGCCATCTTGGTACCCATTGCAGTACCCATTAGTTCTAGGTACATTTCCTTGTTGAAGCTGAAATAGTTGTGTGTGAGGATGTATTCTTTCAGTTTGGTAATTACATCAGCGCTGTATTTCTGATCCAGGGGAGATGTTTTAAGGAATTGCAAGCACGCCTCAATACCATCCTTGTGGGGGATGTTGCTGTAAAGGGATTCTACATCCATGGTAACTAGCAGTGTATTGAATGGTAGTTGGTTGATGTTGTTAAGGTTATTGAGGAAATCTGTGGTATCTTGTATGAAGCTGTTGGTGCTTCTGACTAAAGGTTTGAGGATATTCTCAACTAAGCCTGATATTTTTTCAGTGAGTGTATCCATACCTGTTATAATAGGTCTGCCGGGGTTTCCTGGTTTGTGGATTTTGGGAAGCATGTAGAAGATTCCAACTCCTGGGTTGTCAGGTATTAGTTGCTTCAATTGTGTTTGCAGGTGGTTAGGGAATGACTTGATGAGATTCATGAGTTGCTTTGTATATTCCTGGGTTGGATCATGCGTGAGTTTCTTGTAGTAGGTGTTATCTGCTGGTTTGATGGTGATGTTGTGGTTGTTTTGCAGTTCCTTGATTGCAGTTATCTCCATGGGGGATAGGTTGTACATTGTTTTTTTTCTGCTGCGCTGATGCAAGTGAGGAAACTCGCGATCTGAAGCTCTGTATGTAGCCGTCTAGTTTGACGTTGCGTCCTGTTGGTGGAGCGAAACAGGTGTTCTTCTTGTTGTTGTACTCTGAAATTATGGTGGTGCTCTCTTTTTTTTTTTTTTCCAATCCCTGTCTAAGTTGTAGAAACCTTTGTATACAAGTATTGCTGACCTGAGGAAGAGAGGAAAACTCTCGAAAGCTTGTCCTATGACATAAATTGTTAGTCCAAAAAAAGGTATCACATAATACTGAAGAACTCATTTATTCTGCACTATCGCAACTGGACTAACACGGCTATTTCCGTTTTATATATATAGTAAAAAGTTGTCAACCCCAAAAGAGCAAACAAAGAACAGCACTCAGTGGTAATGATGCAAAGAAAAAAACCTGTATAAAAGATGGTATACAAGCATATATATATATATATATATATATATATATATATATATATATATATATATATATATATATATATATATATATATAGTGTTCGACAAACCTATACATTTGCACGCCCCGGGCGAGTGGATTTAACATCGTGGCGAGCTCCTATTGGCCCAAGCAGCACGTTAGTTCGGCGAGTAGATTTTTTGGTGATTTGTCGACCACTATATATATATATATATATATATATATATATATATATATATATATATATATACACTGGCGACACAGTTTATTACACTGCGGCCAGATCCGCAAGCCGGGAGATTTCCCGGCTTGCTAGTGGCCGCCCCTCGGCGTGCCGCGCGTCATAGACGCGCGGTCACGCGTCTTCGGGAGCGTGCGCCCCCTGCACGCGCGTCCAGGGGCTCCCCGAGGGAGCCCTGGTGTCCCGCGATCGCGGGACAGCGGCAGGGGGTTCCGGGGGACCCGGCGGACCCGGCAGCGGTAGGGAGAGCGCCCCGATCGGAGGGCGCTCTTCCGCTGCTTCGGCGCGCGCCCGTCACTCTCGGGCGCGCGCCAGGCTACTGCTGCGGCACAGAACGGGCAAATGCTCGAATAAACTGTGCCGCAGCAGTATATATATATATATAAAAATATAACTGTATGCTCATCTGCATGTCTTAGGCAGGTCTGCAACCCCGCCTTCCACTGCAGCAAGGGATTCTGGGAAATGACATATATATATATATATATATATATATATCAATCAGAATAATTGAGTACTTCCGTATTAGATTATATTTTTTTTATTGGACTAAGCTTTTGAAAGTTCTCCTCTCTTCCTCATGTCAGCAATACTGATTTACAAAGGAATCTATGGCTCAAACAGAGGTTAGGAAAGCAAAAAACAAAACATAAAACAGAGATGTAGATAAGGTTGGGTGAGAAAAGGATGTTTGAAGACATTGGAAGGGTAATAAAACAGTGACAAGGAACAGCATGGAGGGGGAAGGGGATGCTGTGGGGGGGTTGGGGGGGGAAAGTTGAGCATAAGAACATTGGCAGAGAGGCAGGCAGGATAATTACAAACAGTTGTGATAGTGTGTGATAAATCCCATATCCGCATTAGGTCTGCTTGTTTTGGTGTCTAAGAGTCTTATCATTCTGAGTTCAAATGTTTTCCGTTCTTGGGTGCATTTAAACATTCCATTGAGGATTTTGATTTTTAAAATAATTTATGGAATGATCTGGTTGTGAGAAATGATATCCCACAGGTGAGCAGTATCTTCCTTCTCCGTGGTGTTGTATAGAGTGTCTGTGCATATTCATTCTGTCTGTTCTTATCCTCACCTTTCCCCCCCCCCCCCCCCTGCTTCCCCCACAGCATCTCCTTCGCCCTCCATGCTGTTCCTTGTCACCGTTTTATTACCCTTCCAATGTCTTCAAAAATCTTTATCACCCAAACTTATCTACATCTACTGTATGGTTTTTTTCTCTACTTTCCTAACTTCTGTTTTAGCCATAGATTCCTTTGTAAATCAGTATTGCTGACCTGAGGAAGAGAGAACTCTCGAAAGCTTTTTCTATGGCATAAATTGTTTGTCCAAATAAAAAAGGTATCACCTAATACTGAATTACCCATTTATTCTGCACTATCGCAACTGGATTAACACAGCTATTTATGTATATATATATATATATATATATATATATATATATATATATATATATATATATATATATATAGTTGGGGGGGTGTATGAGTGTGTGTACTGTATATATATTGTGTGTTGGGTGTCTTTTAATCTGCTCAAGTTATTGTTGTTGTAGATGCGTCTGCGCATGTGTGCGAAGGTGGCCGCGTCTGTGCATATGTGTGGCCTCGTCTGCCCATGTGCGAGACGGCGGCCATGTCTGCCCATGTGTGCGACGGTGGCCGCGTCTGCCCATGTGTGCGACGGCGGCCGCGTCTGCGCATGTGTGCGAAGCCCAGTTTGACTTCTGAACATGCGCAATAGTATTGTTGTTTCTGCATGCACATGATCCCTCAGCCTGAGGTCTGATGCAAGTAGTAAAAGCAGGGGGAGGGCGTGCATAGCGAGCACACTCCTGATCGCTGTTCGGCTTGCGCAGACAGTGCTGCTGAGAACTTGTGCCCCATCCAGGCCTAATCTGCACATGCGCAGTATGCTACTGCCCTTTCAAAGTAAGTCACAACTCAATCCATTTTACCCTATGAGATTTTCTAATGAGCCACCATCAGCTAAGAAGTTTCACGTCAATAATATATTTAAAAAAACACCTATATGCGGTTACAACTCTCTTCCTTCAAGATGTAGATATGCTCCTGATTATTGCATTATTCATGAATTGTTTTCAAGTATGGTCTTTTTTTCAATGTCGATCGTAATTCTTTATGGCATAATCTGTTATATGTTAAGTAACTAACACACATCAGCTATAAATAATTGCTAATGGCCAATGACTGTTACACAAATAAAAATAACAGGGACTTGTGACTGGAGGGTTTCTCTTCCCAACAGCATTCCGGTGTCAGATAGCTGCTTCTAAAAATAAATGAGCAGGACACATGATCTTTACAGCATGCAGCAAACAGCCAGTAACTATACAAAATAGATTAAGTTGCTGGAAAAGGATGAAGACACTCAGGTTTATCGGTGCTGAAGCCTTTATATCAGATGTAAATCATGCCAAGAAAAATTTGAAGAATGTGGCACACAATCTATACCCACTTTTATTGAAGGCCTGTTACATACATGAACAGGTAGAAATAATTAAAATGTTGGTAGAAAACTGGCCGCTGCACGATTTTAACCTTGGAAAACTGCTTGGTAAAACAATAGACTGCCCAGAAGATATCAGCCACTGGACTTGCCACCTTAGTTTGTCAGCTTGCTTAATTGGCTTGAAGAATTATGTGTTAAACTGCTCTGCAACATACTCAAAGAGACTTAAAGTTGTGGACCTCACAGCTTTAAAGGATATTGAATTTCAACCATGCAAATGTAAGAAGACTTTGGGAAAGTGGGCAAGAACAGAGTTGCTCTCACAGCTTTGCTTTGATCTTCTGATTGAGATGCAAAGACTACAATTTGATCCAGTAATTTTTGATGTCCATATTGATGTCCTCACTAACATATTTGTTACAGAGAGGAACTATGAGCTCGTGGTGCAAGCTTTACTGATGAGGTGTCATTGTCCACTAAAGATTCGATGCATTGGTTTCAGAGCTGATAGTTTAGCCTTGCGGAAACTTTTTTATATACTTAAACTTGCTGAACCTGCTTCAATGCAAAAACTAGAAATGGTTCACAATATCCGTTTAGAACTCGATCATCTTGAGGTACTTCTAAACAATGTTACCTTCCCACAGCTTTCGTCCCTGACTTTGCCTGCAAGGACTTTCAATGTTACCAGATACACATCAGAAGATGATGATGTTTTAAGTAGCATAGGGGAAAAAATAAGCAACATGACACATCTGACCGAGCTAAGTCTTTCCTTTTCTATTCTAACAGGGAAAATAAGAAAATTGTTGAGGTAAAGTATTTGTTGTTCCTTTGTGCAGTTCTGTGTTAGATATCCTCTTCATTAAGGTGAGAAGTGTAGTACTGTATAGTTCATTATGCAATAATTTTCATTTGTTAAAATGCAAGTTAGTGATTTAAGTGTGCGCTGATAATACTTATCAATAGTTAATGATTGTTAATGGTGTGTGTAATACACAGTAAGTAATACAGTAATTTCCTTGCATTTGATAGGATTAATACATTATTAATTGTGCAGTACCATGCTTCTTACCATGTTGTATAGGAGACCTTGGTTACATTTAGTGATACAAACGCTGGGGGGTTGTGTTAAAGATTCTTTGGTGCAAAGCCAGTGCCATTTTTCAAAAATTATTTAGCAAATGTAAATTAAATTTTTTATTGGATTTTTTAACTGCTACATTTGGTACTATCTACCCCGACATGTGGATTGATATCTCCAAATATATACTATTATATATGTTAATTGTTTTTTTCAAGTGACTATCATACTCTGAACTGCCATTTGTCAAATACCAGAAACAAAAAAATTAAGTATACAAGAGTTTACTCAAACATAATTATGTGTTTACTAAGGGCAGTAAAAATATAGAGTTTCCCAGTAATAGCCTTTGCCAACCCTAATTTTATTTTTCCCATGCCAACAGATTTCTTAGGATAAACTATGCAAAGCATGTAGACAACTATTGAATTAGACTGGCTAAGCCTAAATTTCTAGATTCCTTTCTTAACTCTGTAGTGTCTCTAGCAGAGGCAGAACGATATATTTTTGGACCCAGCACAAGTTCCACTAGCTGTGCCTCCCCTCCAATTCATAGAAACCCATCTCTCTTACCCCCCTCTCTTACCCTGACTCTACAGTACTTCTCCTTTTCCCTTCTCTCTCCCCTGTCTCTCTCCACCCACCTTTCTTTCTACCCCTGTCTCTCTCTCTACTTCCCTTTCTTTCCCCCCTCTTTCCCCTGCTTTTTTCTCTCTTTTCCCCTCTTTTCTTTCTCCCTCTCACCCTTCTCTCTCTCCTCCTTTCTCACTCTACCCCACTTTCTCACACACACTAAAAACCTCCCTCCCTTTTTCTCTCTCCCCCTTTTTTCTCTTCCCCCATTATCTCTTTACCGCCATTCCCCATTCTCTCTTTACTGCCCTTCCCCCATTCTCTCTCTTCCACCATTCTTTCCCTCCCTCCTTGCCTCCCTCCTCTTCCACCTGCCAGATCTGTGCCCCTAACATGCGGTGCCCGGTGCAGTTGCCCCACCCGCCCTCACTAATTCCGTCTCTGGTCTTTAGATATATGTCTACATATTTATTGCAAACTACCTTACCTACCTTTTCATATGAACAAAAACTTTGGCTTAATTATGCACTTTTTCTAGTTCAATATAATTTTAATATTCCTAGCGATATGCCTGGAACCATAATTTATATAAATGGTGTATTCAGATGGAATGTCTTGCATATGACTCCATTTGACTGTATATAATGTTTCAGTTAACTATCAATACACTTTTTTAACATTTTTGCAGAATTATTCTATTTTCTCATTGTTTTGAGTGCTGGGGTTATTTTTATTGAACTATTTTGTATTTAGACCTCTTGGGGAGGGTGGGGAAGGAGGGGAGGGGGGTCCTTTTCACCATGCACCAGTGAAACACACAGAATTTCTAATTTAGAAATGCTTTCTTACTTGTACAGTATACTTACTTATCACACAACTTAATGCTACAATGGTAGTATGAAATTACCTTTCCCTTTTTATATTTATCCAGGCAAAGATATTGGCAGCTTTGACTATTTTGTTTCTTTTGTAAAACAAGTTTATTTTGTAAAATAAAAAGTATTCCGGCTACAACACTTTAGCAAAACAAAAATTGCTTTTAGAACAATGCCCTGACATGACTGGCTCAAACTTTACAAGTATAGTTTGACTGTAATTGTCATCGGAATTGGAAAAATAATACATTACAGGGTGGCGTTGAGCGTGCAAGCGTGCAAGCGCTCATACGCGGTGGCACAAGCAAGCGTCAAATTCAAATCTGCTTGCTTGGCTATCAGCTAAGCACCGCGCATGCTCAGGCGCTTGCTCATACGGTGGTGCCCGCCCACTCAGCGGCACCCTGGCCGCAGCCTAAGAAACCAACTATCTCTGGTAAGGGCCAGAAAGTAACAGTACTAATAACAAAAACATTTCAGCACACCATGAACCATGGATGTCCAAGTTTTTCTCCTCGCTCTTTCCCCAATATCAGATACAGACACATAACACACCATACTCTATATGGAGTATAACAGCCACAGCTTTTGTTAAACTCCAACATGTAAACATTATATATATAATATATAACCCGAATCCTGAGCTTGTGTGTCCAGATCTGTGTGATTGGAATGCTGTTTGATTTCAACTGCTGTTTGTATCAAGTGTTGAGTTAGAACAAGGAAGGGGTAAAACAAGGTATAGTATATTGAAGTACAGTTAATTGTTAGCACTTATAACTCCATAGTTGCAACGATGAGCAGGATTGAAAATGCCACTCAATGCACATCTTGCCACATGTATGTGCACTTGGAGCAACTGTTCCAGGGAGCATACCGCTGTGGAAAGTGTGAGCAAGTGGTCTCTTTGGAGACTCAGATTGCTGATCTGAAGAGGAAACTTGCAATATTAAGGGACATTGACGATTTTGAAAGGAGTTTAGTGCTCACTGAGCAGGCCTGGCTTGAATAAGTGGTGCAGATAGTGGAGCTGTGAGTGAGGAATAGGTAGGTAGCTGGGTAAAAGTTATAAGGTGAAGAAAGAGGATGAGGCAGGCCAGTTCTGAGCTGACCCATCCCAATAGATTTGACATTTTGAGTGAAGATATTGGGAGTATCAGGCTGGAATGTCAAGGCTGGGGCGAACTGTAAAGAACAGACCTTTCGGGCGCTTGGATAACAGAGTTAAATAAATTCCTTTGAAGCTTGTGTTGATTCCTTTGTACCAGCTGTGGATCTTTACACCGCAGGAAAATGGGAGACAAAAGAAACACAGAACATGCCACCGTAGTGTATTATCCTTTGGATATAAAGTTGACTATTAGTCAGGGACAATGACAGAGAAAGCTGAATAGTATAACATTTTTATAATTCTCTCAATGAGATATATGCAATATAAATGACTGTCTATTAAAAGACTGTATCAAACAGTCTAACTATAGTATACACTGATACTCTTGTGCATATGGTTAAATATACTGTAGATGCACTGATTCTTCAGTCCTACTCAGGACATATGGTGTATACAGCTAAACAAGCTGCTGGTCTCCATCGGGTGTAAACATTAGAATCCTACTTACAAAACGTAACTAGGACATAAGCCTTAGTTAGTGGAGATATCACTAATGCTCCTGATCCAGGGTCAGTCAGTGATGTTCCGTCTATCGGGTTGGCGTGTAGCTCCTACTCGCTGCCTGCTCGTCCTCTCTCGATGACATCACAACCAAACTCCTTCAGGTACGGTGTCCGCACTGTGCCACATCCTATGTGTTTCGAGATTCAATATCGTGGGTCTCTTCCTCAGGGGTTCCTTACGAGTTGGAGGAGTCAGAGCCGCACGCCAACCCGATAGACGGAACATCACTTACTGACTCTGGATCAGGAGCGTTAGTGATATCGCCACTAACTAAGGCTTATGTCCTAGTTACGTTTTGTAAGTAGGATTCTGAAGAAAGGATTGCAATAGAAAGTAAGACCAACACTAAAAAGATCTTTAAGTACCTTAATAACCAAAACATATGAAATATAGGACTCTTTCAGGAAAATTATTGGAGATAAGGAAAAAGCAGAGGTATTAAACACATTCTTTACCTCTGTATTTACCAGGCAAGAATCAATTGCAATAGTAGTGCTGCAGGAGGAAGCCACACTCTCTATATTAACAAACAACTGGTTAACTGAGGAGAAGTTAATAGGCGGCTTGATAACATTAAAGTAAATAAGGCACCTGGCCCGATGGCATACATCCAAGAGTTCTTAATGAGTTAAGTTCAGTAATAGCCAAACCATTATATTTAATATTCCAGGAATCCATTTCCACAGGCTCAGTACCACAAGATTGGCGTAAAGCAGACGTGGTGCCTATATTTAAAATAGGAGCTAGATCACAAACGGGGAATTACAAACCTGAAAGCCTAACATCAAAAGTGGGGAAGCTACTTGAAGGTTTAGTATGGGATAATATTCAGGAATACCTAATGGAAAACAAAATTATTAGTAATAGTAGGCATGGATTTATGAAGGATAGATCATGCCAAACTAACCTTATTAGTATCATTTAGGAGGAAAGTGTGAGGATCGGTGAAGGCTCCACCCCCGGCAAGATCCAGTCACGTGATTTGGCCTCAGCTTTTCTCCTGTCTATGAGCAATCCGGCACCTGATTCGCTTACCCTGCTATTTAGGCTCACCCCTTCTACCAGGAAGCTGACTGAGCATTAACCTTGTTACGTTTGCTTGTCGCAAGCACCCTGCCTTGCCTCACTTTGTCTTGCCTCACTTACCTTAGACTTCGCTGCTATCTCCTACCGTCGACCCTGGCTTATTCACAACCATTCTTTTCTTCCTATCTTCAACCTGGCTAAAGTGACACCTACGATCCATATCTCTCCCATCCTCGACCTCTATCCTTCCTTCTCCTACCCGGACCTGGCTACCCATGACTACAAGTCCCGTATCTGGATGTGGCTACAGGTCTGTGTTTAAATCTCCCCACCTCAGCCTGTCAGTTCCGTCCTGTTGTGGCGAGCATCCGATACAGTAAATAGGAATTTAGACCATGGTTACATAGTTACATAGTAGATGAGCTTGCGTATACTGACTGATCTGTGTGGCTGATTTGAAGTGCTGGTTGTTTAAAGTGTGTGCAGTTAGAACCAGAAGGAAGGGGAAGTGCTGTGTAAACTAGCAGGGGTGGCTGTTTTGGGGAAGTGTGCAGTGGGTTAATTTATTTTTAAAGTGTATTGTAATTTGAAGCCTGTAACTTTTTTTCCCCTTTCTCCTGCCTGAGGCAGAGTGTGTGTGGTTGGTTAATTGTCTGGCCTAACACACCTGCAGTGGCTGGGGTTAGTTAATTGATAACCTAACACACCTGGTGGGTGTCCCTATTTAAACAGGGGCTTCTAACGAATCCTGAGCTTGCGTGTACTGACTGATCTGTGTGGTTGATTCGAAGTGCTGGTTGTTTAAAGTGTGTGCAGTTAGAAACAGAAGCAGTTGTTTAAAGTGCTGGTTGTTTAAAGTGTGTGCAGTTAGAAACGGAAGCAGTTATTTAAAGTGCTGGTTGTTTAAAGTGTGTGCAGTTAGAAACAGAAGCAGTTTGAACAAGGAAGCGGTTAAACAAGGTATAGTATATTGAAGTACAGTTTACTGTTAGTACTTATAAACTTCATAGTTGCTAGAATGAGCAGGAATGAAAATGCCACTCAATGCACATCTGGCCACACGTATGTGCACTTGGAGCAGCTGTTCCAAGGAGCATAACGCTGTGAGAAGTGTGAGCTGGTGGTCTCTTTAGAGTCAGAGATTGCATGCAATATTGAGGGACATTGGCAATCTTGAGAGGGGTTTTAGAGCTCACTGAGCAGGCCCTTGCTTCGACTAGTGGTGCAGATGGTGACACTGTTAGTGGGGAGCAGGTAGGTAGCTTGGTTGCTATTAGTGAGGAGCAGGTAGGTAGCTGGGTAACAGTTAGAAGGGGAAGCAGGGGCGATAGGGAGAGGCAGGTCGTTTCTGAGCTGATACATCCCAATAGATTTGCCATATTGAGTGAAGATATTGGGAGTGGCAGGGCAGGAATGGCAAGGCTGGGGGAGACTGATTCCTCTAGTAGCCAGGGGAATATTTCCTCCAGCACAGAAGGGACTCAGGATGCTCAGATACCAAGAAAGATTGTGGTGGTAGGGGACTCCATTATTAGGAAGGTAGATTGGGCTAGTTGTTGCCATGACTGCATAAACAGTTTGTCTCCCGGGGGCTCGGGTTTGGCATATTGTGGATCGGGTAGACAGATTGTTGGAACGGGCTGGGATTGACCCGGCGGTCTTGGTACACGTTGGCAACAATGAGAAAGATGGAGAGTCCAAAAAAAATGATTACAGGGATCTAGGCCAAAAGCTTAAGGCAAGGACCTCCAAGGTAGTATTTTCTGAAATACTTCCAGTGCCATGCGCTACCGCAGGGAGACAGTCAGAGATCAGGTAGGTTAATGCATGGCTAAGAAAGTGGTGCAGGAAGGAAGGGTGTGGGTTTTTAGAGCACTGGGACTCCTTTTCTGAGAGGTGCCATCTATATTCTAGGGACGGATTGCACCTCAATGAAGAGGGATCTTCTGTGCAAAGGGGGAGAATGCTAAAAAGGTTGCAGGAGATTTTAAACTAGGATGGAGGGGGGAGGGGAATGAAACAGATAATGAACTAAATGGAATAGAGGAGGATACAAGATGGTATGGAGGTAGAATGTGAGCAAGTGCGAGTTTGAGAAGCAGTGAGACACCATAGTAAATACAGATAATACTAGAAAACTTCTAAAGACTAAACCAAGTGGGCGCAGAAAGGAAGGAGCAGATAAGATAATAGTACAGGCTTAAAAAATTAAATGCATGCTTGCTAATGCTAGAAGCCTTCCAGATAAAATGGGGGAGCTTGAATTAATAGCTGCAAGGGAGCAGTATGATATCATAGGCATTACTGAAACATGGTGGGATGAAACTCATGTGACTGGACAGTTAATTTAGAGGGTTATTCCCTTTTTCGGAAGGATCGAACAAATAGAAAGGGAGGTAGAGTATGTTTATATGTTAAAACGGATCTAAAACCTATTATAAGAGATGATGTCTATGACGGGAATGATGAAAATGTAGAGACTTTGTGGATAGAAATTAGCAGTGGAGATAAAAGTATAAAGAAAATGTTTGTAGGAATATGCTATAAACCATCAAATATCTGTGAAATTGAGGAAGCTAAAATACTTTTGCAAATGGAAAAGCCATCAAAACTGGGCCATGTTTGCATAATGGGGGATTTTAATTATCCAGACATAGACTGGGGCAATGAGATTAGCATTACAACAAAAGGAAACAGGTTTTTGGGGGTGCTTAAAGACAATTATTTGACCCAAATTATTGAGGAACCAACCAGGAGAGGGGCAATATTGGATTTCGTAATATCAAACAATGTACAAGTGTAACGTACGTGCTCACCACAAACCTGGACTGGACCGCGGGGCTGAGGAGAGGATAGATATACAACGACCTTAGACCCCAAAGCCGGATACGGGTTGCGAATTCCGTGGTCAAACATAGCCGGGTCAGGACTGGAGAAACAGGAGAATCCGTGGACAAGCTAGGGTCAGGATAAACGATATCCATGCTGGGGTTCGGCAACAGGACGCTTGAGCGAAGGTGCTTAAACGTAGAAAGGAACAGGAACAGGGTATCCAGTGGTTCAGCACAAAACAGCACTCCCTAGCCAGGTACAGCTGTGAGTAGTGGAGGCTACTGGAAGCAGGAAATTGCAGCAGGTAACAAGAACAACGATGCTGGCCTCTGCAAGGAGAATATGGAGCAGATAACAGGAACACCAATGCAGGCCTTTGCAGGAGGGATATGCAGATTGGTAACAGGAACACCGATGCAGGCCTCTGCAGGAGGGATATGCAGGAGTAACCGCGGTGGCATGGCAGAGTCTGCCAGTAACTAGGAGCAATGGCAAGAAGGCCAAGGCAGGCCAAACAAAGGTGCTGTGGCAAGCACAGTTACTAGAAAGTCTATGTTCAGCAACTTCCTGGTGGGCGGGGCAGGACTTAAATAGAACAGGCAGCCAATGAGACACAGCTGCATAGGAGGTAGCAAGAAGCAGGCTGCAGTCTAATTGCAGAAGCAGGTGATGCTGATTGCAGAAACAAGGGGGGAGTTGTCTAGAAGCTGCAAGGCTCTGTAAGGAAAAAGTTTCAGCAAAACCCAGGAGCAGATTCCTTACAAGAAGTAATAGCAAATATTCAAGTCCTGGAACATTTGGGTAACAGTGATCATAACATGGTCTCCTTTGAAATAAATTATCAAGAAACAGATTACTTGGGTTCAACAAAGACCTTAAATTTTAGAAAGGAAGATTTTAATAAACTGAGGTCTAATCTACAAGTAATACACTGGGATGATGTTCTTGCAGGGAAAAATGTAGAAGATAAATGGGCAGTCTTTAAAACATTGTTAGAAAAGCACACTTATCAGTGTATACCCTTGGGTAATAAGTATAAAAGAAATAAGTCAAAACCAACGTGGCTAAATAAACAGGTAGAAGAGGAAAGGGACAAGAAGAGGAAGGCGTTTAGATTCTTTAAGTCAGAAGGGACAGAGACAATGTATCAGAATTATAAGGAATGTAACAAAAATTGCAAAAGGGCAATCAAATTAGCAAAAATGGATAATGAAAAAAGGATTGCAATAGAAAGTAAGGTCAACCCTAAAAAGTTCTTTAAGTACCTTAATAACAAAAAAATGAGAAAAGAAAATATAGGAACCTTTCAGTGTTAGATGGTTGGCAGATTATTGGAGATAAGGAAAAAGCAAAGGTATTGAACAAATTATTTGCCTCTGTGTTTACCAGGGAAGAATCAAGTTCAATTGTAGTGCCGGAGGAGGAAGCCACAACCTCCATATTAATGAACAATTGGTTAACTAAGGAAGAAGTTCATAAGCGACTTGAAAAAAATTAAAGTAAATAAGGCACCTGGCCCAGATGACATACATCCAAGAGTTCTCAAGGAGTTAAGCTCAGTAATAGCCAAACCATTATATTTAATATTCAAGGACTCCATTTCCACAGGCTCAGTACCACAAGATTGGCGTAAAGCAGATGTGGTGCCTATATTTAAAAAGGGAGCTAGATCACAACCAGGAAATTACAGACCTGTAAGCCTGAGTTCAATAGTGGGGAAACTACTTGAAGGTTTAATACGGGATAATATTCAGGAATACCTAATGGAAAACAAAATGATTAGTAATAGTCAGCATGGATTCATGAAGGATAGATCATGCCAAACTAACCTTATTTGTTTCTTTGAGGAGGTAAGTAGGAAATTAGACCAGAGTATTGCAGTTGACGTGGTCTACTTAGATTTTGCAATGGCTTTTGATACGGTTTCACACACAAGTGGTTGGTGTACAAAATAAAGAAACTTGGACTCAGTAATAATATATGCACCTGGATTGAAAACTGGTTAAAGAACAGACAACAGAGGGTTGTCATAAATGGAACTTTTTCAGGTTGGGCTAAAGTCGTGAGTGGAGTACTTCAGGGATCGGTACTGGGACCCCTGCTTTTTAACTTGTTTATTAATGACCTTGAGGTTGGGATCGAGAGCAAAGTCTCCATCTTTGCTGATGATACTAAATTGTGTAAGGTAATAGAATCAAAGCAGGATGTAATTTCTCTTCAGAAGGACTTGGAGAGACTGGAAACGTGGGCAGGTAAATGGCAGATGAGGTTTAATACAGATACATGTAAGGTTATGCATTTGGGATGCAAGAATAAAAAGGCGACTTACAAATTATATGGAGATATATTGGGGGAATCTTTGATGGAGAAGGATTTAGGAGTGCTTGTAGCCAGCATGCTTAACAATAGTGCCCAAAGTCATGCAGTAGCTGCAATGGCAAACAAGATCTTATCTTGCATCAAACGGGCAATGGATGGAAGGGAAGTAAACATAATTATGCCCTTTTTGCAAAGCATTAGTAAGACCACAATTTGAATATGGAGTACAATTTTGAGCACCTCTCCTTAGAAAAGACATTATGGAACTAGAGAGAGTGCAGAGAAGAGCCACCAAATTAATAAAGGAGATGAAAAATCTAATTTATGAGGAGAGGCTAGCTAAATTAGATTTATTTACATTAGAAAAGAGGCACCTAATAAGGGATATGAAAACTATATACAAATATATTCGGGGGCAATACAAGGAGCTTTCAAAAGAACTATTCATCCCATGGGCAGTACAAAGGACCCTGGGGCATCCCTTAAGGTTGGAGGAAAGGAGATTTCACCAGCAACAAAGGAAAGGGTTCTTTACAGTAAGGGCAGTTAACATGTGGAATTCATTACACATGGAGACTGTGATGGCAGATACAATAGATTTGTTCAAAAAAAGGTTGGACATCTTTTTAGAAAAGAAAGGTATACAGGGATATACCATATAAGTATACATGGGAAGGATGTTGATCCAGGGATTAATCTGATTGCCAATTCTTGGATTCAGGAAGGAATTTATTTTTCCCCTTATGAGATATCATTGGATGATATGACACTGGGATTTTTTGTTTGCCTTCCTCTTGATCAATATGTAAGTATAGATATAGGATAAAGTATCTGTTGTCTAAATTTAGCATAGGTTGAACTTGATGGACATATGTTTTTTTTCAACCTCATCTACTATGTAACTATGTAATCAGAGGGCTGCCAGTCTTCCAAAGTCGGGCAAGCGGTTCTTGTAAATGTAATGAGGGCATGCGTGAGTTTGCTACCATAACCACTTGTCATTCAGAAGCCACCCGCTAGGTTAGGTGCCTCCAAGTGTGGGATGGCAAATGCTAGCCGTGATGGCCGGCATTGTTTCCTGGACGTGTGTTCTCCACCTAACCATCCTGCCCCGATGGCTTTAACACCTCTGACAGTATCTTGGCTTTGAAGTATGGATCTAGGGAAGACTCCGTGGCACCACATATTGGTAGCCCACTAGCCCCCCTTAGAGTACCGTCTTTAAAAGTCCCAGCTTACAAGTATTATACATTTACAAACATCTCAATTTAATAAAAATATACTTTTACACTTTTACCTTGCCTAAGGCTGCGCTTATATTGCCGGCGCTGTTGCGTCGCAGCAAAACATATGCATTGTCGCTGTCACAAGTGCTTATAGTGCATGCGACGGCGACAAATCAACGGAGCGACAGTGCTTCCAGAAATCTGGTAGTCTCTGATATTTGTTTTTTTCGGCGACGGTCTCCCCTTGCGGCCAAGCGGGAGTTTCTCTGTGCCTCTGCCCTCCCCTTTTATGACGTCGCTGGCTGCCGTCGTCTTAAACTCAATTACACTATCGTAATAGCGACGGCGATGGGTGACGTCATCGGTTGTGTCGCCGTCGCCAGCTGTATAAGCGCATCCTAAGGGCTATGAGGGGTAGAATGGTACTATATACTTTTATGCCCACTACCTGTATCCCTCATCCACTGTAAACCTGACAGGCTGTAAAAACATTATAGCCACATTGGCTATTAAACATTTTATGAAACATGAACAATATTTCCTCTCTTTCTTCTAAGTCCCACAGTGAAATGAAAAGATGCTTAGCTTCAACCTCAGAGCTGTAACTCCTTCCCTTAAGGAAGCCTAATTTTCTTTAGAACCAAAAACGCTTAGGCACACTCTCAGGGCTGCATCTCGTTCCTTTACTGAAACTAGGATTTAGGTTTCACAAAACCTCTCGCAACTTAATATACAGTTGAACAAACCCCCAGAACCTCTAAACTGATTCTGGGGTACCTGAGCATATACTGGAAGATCCTCACTAACTTAGGGAACCTTGACAGTACCCGGGATATACAAATCCCTATGACCCCATTTACCTTTCTGGTCTGTGCTGAAACAGGGAAATCTGTCGGTGAGTGGCATAAATGTTTTCATGAGAGGGCTTTGACCGGAGTGATGTCTATATGTCCCCGGGAATCTGACCTGATTCCCGGATACATTTTTTGGGGGGCCATCAACTCTGAACCCCTTCTACCTAGACACATTTTGATAACACTTTTACCGCAAAGTTCCTCCTGAAATCATAGCTTGAAAATCTCCACTGGTTAGCACTCCTGGAATTACATTCATTGCAGGTACAATACACAGATTGAAGAGCTGACACTCTAAATCCTTAAACAGGGCTCTGAGGTAAACAGCCAGGTATAATACCTTTGATGGCCTGGTTACACCTACACCGTAACATCCATGTAATCGGAGAGCACCTCAACGCCTAGCGCAGATGAAGCATCACCGCCTGCAGTTGCGTGGGACTGGCCTCTATTATAAGGGTGCTTGTGGAAGGTATCTACTCATTGGCTTTGCTGGATACCGGGTCACAAGTGACTATCATATACCAACACTTTTACGGCCAACATTTTAAGCACCTGCCCATGCAGTCGGTGGAGGAGATGAAGCTGTGGGGTCTCAATAATGAGGACTACCCCATCGACGGTGTGGTAAAAGTTTGGTTGAATATACCGCAGCTGAACACCGGCAAGTCTCATTTCATAGATGTGGAGGATCTGATATGCTCTGAGTCCCGAGAACATCCAAGCTCCCCAATTATCTTGGGAACCAACACCGATTTGGTATGGGCGGTGATCCAAACTTATGTGCAGGAGGCCGGCGAACCACCACTGTCTTCTCTACGGATCCATCCGGTACTGAAGGAAGAGTGCTGCCGGGTCTCGGCCCAGGAAGGATATGGTGACCTTAATCACACAGCGGGGTTGACCGAGATTCATCCAGGGGGAGTAAAGTTCATGAACTGCAATTGCTGCTACCCGGGTTGTGATGAGGCCGACCATTACTTCTCTCTAGAAAGTACGCCCGAGGAAGACGTCACTAGAGGGTACAAAATTGTGCCAGAGGTACCAGAATGGAAGGCCTCAATTCTGGTGAAGATCAAAGTGTTCATCCAGAACATCTCCACTTACACTGTGCCATTCTACCAAGGTCAAAGACTGGGTCCTATATACCAAGTTACCCCTGTCGAGATGATGGCTCAAGTGAACACCACCGCCTTGCAAGATCAAACGGCCGGGCCACCATTTGACTTCGGGGAATCGACCCTGTCAGCCGAATGGAAGGAACGGCTAAGTGCCAACTTGGAGGAATGCTGAGGTGTTCTCCACCAGCGAAATGGATGTGGGCTGCAGCAAAAGCACCCAGCACATGATCCGGCAGAACGATACCATGCCCTTCCGGGAGCATTCCCAATGCATCACTCACAGAGATGTGGAGGAAGTGAGGGATGTCCTAAAGAAATGGAGATGGCCGGCATCTTGACTTTCATGGGAGATCAGGCATTCACACCTTTTTAACTGGGATCATAACATTGAGCAAAATAAGGAGGTAAAACAAATTGTCATTTATTCCTTAGAAACAGACGTACACACAGAGGATTACATTATACAAGAGAAAGACACACTTACTGGGGTTGTGGGTGAATAAACTAGCCTTTCCTAACTTCTACTGTCCATATAACAAAGTTTGCAGTTGACAGGGACTCATCCCAAAAAGTCCTGGAACTCCAATCGGTAGGGAGTTCCAACTGCCACCACTGTATCTGCTCCAGAGATGCCAAAATCCCTTGACCGGGAGATAGTACCAAACATCCTGGTACTCTTTACGGTGTGTAGTTCCAGCTGCGACCGCTATGTTCAGAACCCCGAAAAGTGGGACTTAGAAAATTTTCTACCTTGAAATTTCCGAAGCTGGCTCGCGTCTATTTCTCCCAGAGCATCTTTTGGTGGTTTCAAATTTGCCACTGCTGTGTTGGCATTCAGAATCTGAGGACTGGATTGGCTGCTGGCTTTTTTTATAGTATTTCAGTCCCATTCATGAAATTCTCCAGCCAATACGAGCGTGGCAGAATTCTTACCAGACAATCCGCAACTTGCCAGTCTCCTGAAGCCGGGCAAGGATGGATTCGGAATCTGACAGGGGCATGCGCCAACTTGGCACCTCTGCCACCTGTGAGTCAGAAGCCACCCGTGGAGTTAGGCATCTCAAGATCTGGGCTAGGCAAATGGTCGCCCAATAGCTTCCATTCAGCCCAGGTCGAGGGTACTTGAGTCTAACTCCTCTGCCCAAATGGCTTTCACTCCTTGGCAATCTCTGTGACTTTCAACTCTGGGACCCGAGCAGACTTAGTGGCACCAACTTGATAGCAAACTGGTCTCTTGGAACCCCGGACTTGGAAATCCCCAGCTCATATACAGTACAGTGCATAAACATTTATCATTACACAGAATGTTAAAATAAAAATATTTCACAATTTTTTTCTCGTTTACTAGGTTTGACTGAAAAGATGTGCATGTTCAGTTTCAGCGCTCCCAGACCATCCTATAAGAAAATATTTTAAAAGTTGACCGAAATAATGCTTAGGTTCAGTCTCAGAGTTACTTTTCTAAACACATAGGAATTTGGACAGACATGAAATCAGCCTTGCAACCTTATCGATGGTTGCAGCACCCCAGAACCTCTATGCTTCTGGTGATCTGGGCATATACTGGGGGCCCCCATTAACCTAGAGACCCCTGACTGTACCCGGGATACACATATCCCTATGTCCTATTT
This sequence comes from Ascaphus truei, assembly GCF_040206685.1. Lineage (NCBI taxonomy): Eukaryota > Metazoa > Chordata > Amphibia > Anura > Ascaphidae > Ascaphus > Ascaphus truei. The sequence goes on from NC_134484.1 coordinate 299,984,482, forward strand.
ACCTTTATGGTCTGTGCTGAAGCAGGGAAACCTGGCGGTGAGTCGCGCAACTGCTTTCCAGTGAAGACTTTGACCGGAGTGATGTGTCTATATGTCCCCCGGAATCTGACCTGATTCCCAGATACATTTATGGGGTGGCCAGTAACTCTGGACCCCTTCTACCTAGACACATTCTAACAACACTTTTGCCACAAAGTCCCCTGTAACAGGGGAGTAATCCCTGTTCAAGTAATGTGCCTTTAATCTGGCAGTGTGGTGGTTAACTGCTGGTACTCAATTAATAAACACCACCTGCCTGATTGCTTACAAAAGCCTGTCTGTTGAGACAGGAAGTGACTCCTTAGCTCTGACTGAGAGCTGACCTTTGGAGAGACAGAGGAGTGTTCTTGAGACTCCCAGGAGAGTCTGACCAAGAGAACACACATCTCTGGAGCTGACCGGTCTTGAGCTCTGCCCAGCATAGCTGATTGCAAGACACCAAATAAGACTTATAAACCTGGATGCTGATATTTTCTGTGCACGCACGGGTGCGGTTCCAGGAGAGCAGAGAAGCTTACTCTACAGCAAGAAACAGATCAGACTTTCATAATTAAGAGACTGCTTATATCTGCTTTTTTCATGCTATATGTTTTGGGGCTGCGAGACATGCTTGACTTATGGAGTTGTGAATTAATTGCATGGTATTTTCACTAGAGATACTCCCAAGTGAATAGAAGCTTTGTCCCCCCCCCCCCCTGTGTTTGGATGATTTCCTGATGAAAAGGAAAAGGCACAATAAAGCCTATTATAATTTCACCTTATAAAGTCTCCAATTGTGTACCTCTGTGAACGTCCGTCTACATATGGTGTTAGAAGTGGGATAAGAGGTGTCTTTGTAGTTAAAAAGGACCGGAGAATTTAATGTGAATTTTTTTTTAATGCTTTTTGCTTACAAGCAACTTAGAAAAAAAAACCTCATGCAGCAGAGATCAGAGTTAAAGGGACACACCACTGAAACCACACTGCACTGAAACTTACAAAACCACAGATGGACTCTTTTCCCCAATCCCTAGAGGAGAAAGACTGCTGAAGTAGCTAAACCTTATTTTGCCTATCACAAAGTGTAATATGGTCATTGAAATAGGGGTTTTGCCTTCCAGCCATAGTCAGGGTTCAAGAAGTGAGTCAGCCCTTAAAAAGGGATAGGTGTTTGTTGTTTTCAAAAGTTTCGCTGAAGCAGTGAATACAGATGGTGACCCATGAGGGGTACTGATTTAGCAAATAAAGGTTGCCACACCACATAGGGCTACCAGCTGTGAATGGAGTATATGCAGAAAAGTGTGAAAATTGATACAAGACTGTGCTGAAGCAGGGGAATTTTTAGCAAACAAATGCTGAGTGTTGAGTCACCCTGCCAGGAATGAAAGAATGTTTTTTTTTTCTGCAAGTAAAAAAGTCTGCCTATATATATCTTGGGAGCAAAACAGACACCCAAAGTGTGAAGTGTGAATGCCATAATACCCAAAGATGAGACTGAAAATTACTGAACTCAGGCAGAAAACTAAATTCTGTTGCTGAAGCGGAGAGATTGCACCTAGCAAGTAAATGGTGTAGAGCAAATAGACTTTTTTTTACCTAGCAACTGCACATCTTGTATACCGGATAAGAGAAAATGCATGCACAGTACTGCTGATATTGAAAAAAAAAAAAATCCCAAGAAAGAAAGTCTACAGAGATGCCTGTGAGAGCTACGACCTCTACAAGCTAAATATGCCCATCTGTAGGACTACCACAGTTGGGAGTTCTAGCAAATACAGTGGCAACAGCTGCAATAGTGCCTCCTGAGGTCAGGAAGAAAATTACACCTGATAGCCTAAAAATGGAGGACAAGATGCAGCGTTCCTGTAATGAACCCTACCCCACGGAAGAGTGGCCTTTCCAGTCCAATAAAAAGGAAGACATCTCTTACGGGGAACCCGAACCGAGTCACACCCACAAAACACCCCAAGAATGGTGGGGGTGCCTGAAGTCGGCACGAACAGAAAAGACCGCTCCCTTTGACGAATATGATCAACAGGAGACAGAGCGGGAGCAGCAGATCACCCAATATTTCTGACAGCTAAAGCAACTGCAAGAAAAGCCTGGCGTATATAATGAAGCCGCTAAAATTTCAAATGAAGATGGAGACCCCAATATCCCTGAAGGGACGGTGTCATCCAAATCAAAAAGGCGGAAAAAGAAAAGCAGTTCTTCACTTATCGTGGAAGGAACAGACACGTCCGCAGATCCTGTGGAGGAAAAGGGGGACCGAGTTGCCCTGCAGCCTAGAGAAAATGGAGAATTCGTCCCGCGGTTAACCGAATATCCAGAGGACCCAAGGCAGAAGTCGCGTACCCCAAAGAAGTGTCTGTCCGGTGCCAACAGTGAGGAACCCTCAATAAGTCATCCCAGGGAAGCGGAGCCGGAACCAGTGAGTGACGATCCCTTGACCAGCCCTGAAGACGCCCTGAAAATTGCCAGGCATGACTGTGATCTGCTCTGTGAAGAATTGGGAAGGGAGAGAAAAAATAATGCTGAGCTACAGAAGACTGTGCTCGCAATTTACTCTGCGGCCAAGACCTAATTGGAGGATCTCAAGACTGAGCTAGATACTGCAAAGGCTACTATTTCCGCCATGGATGAAAAGCAGAGCCAATAGAATAAAATGGTGGCTACGCTAAAGCAGAAGTATGAGGAGGCACTGAAGCAGATGACAGTCTTCCAGCAAGAGGTTCACACTCTTCGTATAGAGCTTGATGCCTCACATCATAAGACCAATAGCTGCCGCACAGACCTGGAAGTTTCCAGAAAGGAACTACACAGGCTCACTGAGGAGCTGGACATTGCTAAAGAAACTATTGGTAATCTTGATACAGATCTCAAAGTCTCTCAGAAGGAGCTTCAGACCCTCAACCTAGAGAAGGAAGTCTGACGCCAGGAGAGTGTCATTCTCACAGCAGATGTGCGTAAATGGAAGGAGGACTGCAAAGAAGCCCTGAAGAATACAGAGACTGAAAAAAGAGAAAATTCAAGATTAAAAAGAGAAAACTTAAAACTGAAAGAAGAAAATTTTCAGTTGACAGAAGAAGTCAAGGAAAAGTTTGAAGCAGACCACCGACTGCAGAACCAACTGCAAGGTCTGCGTACACACCTCCAGTATTTTGAGGAGAAGCAGCAAACGCTGCAGGAAGAAAAGCTGCAGGCTGCTAAAGAAATTCAAGTGCTGCAGGAACGTCTGATGACCCAGTATGTCCCCGCAAAGCAGCATGAGAAACTGAAGGCTACCCTGAGCATCACCAAAGCAACGCTAAAAGCCAAGCTTAGAACCCAGGTGATGCGGCACAAAAGGGAGCACAAGAAGGTCCAGAAACTGAAACAAGTAACTGCGGCCCAAGCAAAGAAGTTCCTAGTGCTCCACAATGCAATAAAAATGTGGAGGCAGGCTCAGAGAAAGCAAAGCATGCAGATAAATTCCCTGAGAAGAGACTTGCAAGACGCACTCAAAAAACAGGGATCTCTCGCGGATAAGATTACAGTCCTACAAGGACAAGTATTGACCCTGACTAAGCGTCAGTATCCCACAGCCTCAAAAACCCATGAAGACAAGGGTACAGTGAGATCTGCGAATACCGCTCATCTGAAAGACAAGGTTGCAAAATTTGAACCACCTAAACAAGCACTAGCAAAACCTTCAGCCACCCAGCAGGCAACAAAAGAAGGTACACGTGCTGAATTAAAACCAGAAGAATCCTTAGCTGATGAAGCTGAAAAGATGGGACATTCTCTGGAAGTGGGTGTGGAATTGCAACTTAATCTAAAAGGGGCTGTTTTTAAACGCTCTGCAACTGCTGCCATACAGTATGCCTACAATAAGACGAGCACCCGACGCGAGGGAAATCTCATGACCGCGCACGTAGAAAAAAGACTATACTTGGAGAACGTCCTCCTCGAGTGACTGAGGGGTGCTGATCTCAAACACCTTCAGGAGGAGACACGAATAAACTGGAGAAAGGGCTCTAATCCCAACAGGACTGAGGGTTCTCTTCCTCCATCCACTCTCATTCAAGTCACTGAGATATCTAGAATGAGAGTGGACGGATGGGCTTTGGTCGTGGCAAGCCCGAGCTTCCCACAAACAGGGGAGGTATGTAACAGGGGAGTAATCCCTGTTCAAGTAATGTGCCTTTAATCTGGCAGTGTGGTGGTTAACTGCTGGTAGTCAATTAATAAACACCACCTGCCTGATTGCTTACAAAAGCCTGTCTGTTGAGACAGGAAGTGACTCATTAGCTCTGACTGAGAGCTGACCTTTGGAGAGGCAGGAGTGTTCTTGAGTCTCCCAGGAGAGTCTGACCAAGAGAACACACATCTCTGGAGCTGATCGGTCTTGAGCTCTGCCCAGCATAGCTGATTGCAAGACACCAAATTAGACTTCTAAACCTGGATGCTGATATTTTCTGTGCACGCACGGGTGCGGTTCTAAGAGAGCAGAGAAGCTTACTCTACAGCAAGAAACAGATAAGACTTTCATAATTAAGAGACTGCTTATATCTACTTATTTCATGCTATATGTTTTGTGGCTGCGAGACATGCTTGACTTATGGAGTTGTGAATTAATTGCATGGTATTTTCACTAGAGATACTCCCAAGTGAATAGAAGCTTTGTTCCCCCCCTGTGTTTGGATGATTTCCTGATGAAAAGGAAAAGGCACAATAAAGCCTATTATAATTTCACCTTATAAAGTCTCCAATTGTGTACCTCTGTGAACGTCCGTCTACATCCCCCCTGAAACCCATAGCCTGAGAATCTCCACTGGGTAGCACTCATGGAAAGGTAAAAACATACATAGATCCTTTATTGCAATACAATCATGTACATTGCAGGTACCATAAATGGGTTCAAGAGCTGACACTCTAAACTACCCAATATGGCTCAGAGGTAACCAGCCGGGCATATTACCTTTATTGATAGCCTGGTTACCCCCTCACCATCACAGTGACAGAATCACATAGCACCTACGTGTCCCCGATCGTGGTGGTACGCAGAAAGATTGGGACGATCCGCTTGTGAGTAGCCTACCAGACCCTGAACAACCGTACTGTACCTGACCAGTACATTCTGCCGTGAATCGAAGAGATTCTTAATGCGCTGTCGGGAAGCCAGTGGTTCAGCGTGCTGGACCTGAAGTCTGGGTACTACCAGGTACCTATGAGCGCCGACCATCAAGTGAAGACGGCGTTTGTCTGTCCCCTCAGGTTCTCCCAATTTACCTGCATGCCTCAAGGCATTTGTGGTGCCCCGGCGACATTCCAACGATTGATGGAGAAGACCATCGAGATATGAATCCCCGATGCTCAGTGTACCTGGACGATATCATAGTCTTCAGCAAGACTGTGGAGGAACACGAGGAACGACTGCTGAAAGTGCTAGATTAGCTGGGCAAAGAAGACTTGTAGTTGTCCCTGTACAAATTCTGGTTCTTCCGTACGTCAGTAACCTACGTGGGACACATACTGTAGTATACGCAGACAAAGTGGCCACTGACCCCGCTAAGGTCGAAGCCATGGTGAACTGGCCAAGACCAGAAAATGTAATGGAGCTACGCTTCTTCCTGGGATTCTGCGGGTACCACTGCCGCTTCATGGAGGAATACTCTAGCAAGGCCAAGGTCCTCAACAATCTTCTGAAAATATACCCAAAGTAGTCTCGCCAGAAGGCCACTTCTGCACGGCTACCTTTCGGTGTGAAAAGGCGTTCTTCGGCATCAAGAAGAGCCTGACGGAAGCAGCTGTGAAAAGGCGTTCCGCCTTTGAAAAGGCGTTCTTCGGCATCAAGAAGAGCCTGACGGAAGCACCTGTTTTGGCTTATGCCGACCCATACCAGCCATACATCCTACATGTGGGCGCAAGCTTCAACAGGTTTGGCGCGGTACTGTACCAGAAATACCCTACTGGTCTTCGCCCCGTGGCGTATGTGAGCCATAGCTTGACCCCTAACGAGAAAAATTACCCCATCCACAAGCTGAAATTCCTCAACCTTAAGTGGGCGATTGTTGACAAACTACTATTTGTATGGAGTTGCATTAGAAGTACATATGGACAACAACCTGTTCACGTACATCTTGATGTCCACCAAACTTGATGCCACGAGACACCGGTGGCTGGCTGCTCTCTCTATCAATTTATTTTGAAGTATAATTTGGGCCCCTTGAACATCGGGGGCTGATGCTCTGTCCAGGAGACCTGGGCTGAGTACAACACCGGATGATGACCTCTGGGAAGAAATCGCTGGACCTGGGATTTGGGCCATGTGCGCCATGGCCACCATAGTGAAGGACAAAGTGGCGTTCTCAGAGATGAGGGTTGCCGACTCACTGAGATGCCAATCCAAGGCACACCCTGCTGCCTATTGCCATCCAGAAGGCATGAACCTCACCCAAAATACCATCATCCCCTGGAAAGAGTTGGTGCTGTACCAGATATGGTATCCAATGGCTGGAGCTATACGCCAGGTCATTCAGCAAGACAAACAGTGAATAGAAAAAGTGTGTATAGCGCAAACTGATATAAAGTGAATAAAGTGAAAACCACACAATGAATAAAGATAATATGGATACCAGCACTTATTCGAAGGTCACAGTGCTCCGTTTAATCAGGCATCTTGCTTTATATTGTAGATATGTAGGGAAGAAACACAAATGCAGAATGGATGGTGCATTAACGTATTTACTCCTTGCACAAACAACACAAACGGGGAATTTCAAACTCACAATTTTCCCGATGTGGGTAAGCAGGGAGTGACTTGGGGCACACTCCAAACCTATCCCGGTATAAACAGCTGCTCGTCTGACCCGTCCTCCACATGTGGTAGCCTGCGTCTGCTCCTCTCACCGGCAGATCAGGGCCTTTGATGTCAGAAAGCTGGAACTCTGGTCAGTGGTACGGTGGCCTCCAAGACCCAAAAATCTCAACGCGTTTTGCCCCAGGTAGGCCCTGAGTTCCCAATCAGCGGGTGGGTGCTTCAGGGACAAGCCCTCCGATTGCCCCTTTAGATCTATAGTGTCAGAGACACAGTCAAGACACCGTGCAGTACTTGCGGCCTGTGGTCTGGGACCAGACCACCATCGCAAGACAGAGACACACTTCAGATGGGACACTCCAACGGGAGTCCACCCCACGCAGAGGTGGATGTCGTCATGAACGACAACTACATGGGACCAGACTGATCCTAACATCAGCCGGCGGTACCTGGGTGCTGGAGCACCCGGCAGGTATCATGCTCAACAAGTGCACCAACGTTCACACACATTCTGTGGGTAGCACTACCGCACACTTTGGGGTGGGTGGTAGCTCCTCTGGACACCTGGTGGTTAGGTGGCCAGAGCACCTCAGTACTTTGGGGGAAACCTCACCCGGTTGTGGACAAGGTGGTTGGACAGTGGGGCACTTTGTGGGGGTACGGTCGCGCGAGGCCTGTATGATATGTATTATTGTATTATTGGTATATCTATGTTCAGTAAACCTGTTATTATATACCCGTGTGTATTCATTGTATTGGGTCCTGTGAACGGGTTATCCAGTGCAGCTAAGATCCCTCAGAGGGGAGGCGCTGTCACCAGAACGAATCAGGTACACCCCAGGCTCCCTGCAGCGGAGGATCAGGCCTCATGTGAGCCTAGTGGGTACGCACCCCTCGTAGTCACCCTAGACACGGGGGAAACGGGGCTACATATAACCCACAAATAACATTCTGAAAACCTTGTAAAGCGTGCAACAACAGAATATATAATATTAGTGCTAACCCAGCCCCCCAGGTACCATGTAGAATACACATGGGGCTTCTCCTTCCCCACGACACAAGCCCATGCACAATGGCACTGGCTATTTGGGGGAGGTGGGGTAGGGACACCACTGTTCATGGCTGCCCATCACGTAGGTTTCATTGCAAACTTTAAATTGTTTAAAAAAAGAAACTATTAACTAAATTTACAAAATAAAAAATATGTTTGCAATAGACATGCCAAAATGTGGGTGGCAAAGGGCACCTTTGTCAAGGAGAAACTTTGGCATGTCTATTGTATAACATTTTGGGATTTAGTAGATTTCGATGATTTAGTCAATTATTTATTTTTTGCAACACTATTTTGGTGTGTTTTTTTTGCCATTGACTCAAACATTGTTCATTCTTTTGGATCAATTAAAAAATATGAATGCTGAGATCATGCAAGCAAGTCTATATGGAAAAGGAACATGGACATCTTTCTTTCTAGACTTACTTTTTTCTTTCTTGCCATGGGAAATACAGGATATAATTATTTCTAGCCCTGAGACACACTCTCCTGATAATTTTTTTTTATACAGAATCACACTTTTTTTTCCTTTCAGAAAGAAGGGTAAAATAAGTGAAATGTAGGTTTTACATATCTATGCAAGATTTATCTTTCTAATAGTTCTGAAATAATCAATTTCTTTTCTCCACAATTAAAAAAGCCTCATATCTTTAGTAAGTTACAGTATCAAATTTTACCAAAATTCAATACAACATGAATCAATATGTTAATCAGTGTAATGGGATTGTGTGAAAAGATTTTGAAAGTATATACAAAAAAAGCAATACAAAATTATTTTAACATTCTGGTTATTATATTGCCTATGTACCTATACTATTCCACTAAGGAGCGCTCAGATAGGACTGAGTTATTGGTATTCTCAGTGTCCAAGTGAATAGCAAAAGTAAATGTAGCCAAATATGGCTATTGACATTTGCTGTGAGCCCATGAAAATGTGCTTTGTTTTTGGAACCAAATGCTGTAAAAATTGAAAAAGGACCGAGTATGAAGCAACAAATAAAGACCTCTTATGGAAGCAGAATTTGTTGTTTCAGGAATATTAATGTGAAATTGTTTGCCTTTCTAATATCTTGAGAGTATCAATGCTTACTTCATGTTTGCAATTATTTAATTATGTAACATTTGTGCGGGGGAGGGGGAAGCATGTGGTTTAGTAATATTACCTTATAATAAACCATTTACTTTCTTTGTTATTCCTTCCTTTCTTTTTCTTATGCTGTAACTATGATCTTGCATTTTTTAAAGATTTTTTTAAATTATATATATATATATTTATATATATATATATATATATATATATATATATAAATATATATATATATATATATATATATATATATAATATAGGAAAAGGTAGTCAACTCCAACAAGAGTAAACAAAAGACAGCATTCAGTGGTAAGTGAAAAAAGACCTGTAATCAGATAAACAGCAGCACAAACAAGACCAACGTTTCGGTCCTCGTAGGGACCTTCCTCAGGGCAGTGCTGGAGACTACTGGCCGTGGAAAGCTTTTATACCCCCTTAAACCCACACCTAAGTGACCATCAGCTACTCTGATTGGTTGTGCAAAGATAACCCATGATCAATCCCACAGAGTCATCTGTTGCGCTACAGCCGTCATAACCTCAGCTGCATGAGTAGCAGAGAACTGCAAAGGTAAACACAGCTGCATCAGTCCACGTGTAGGGAAATAGCGTCCCTAGTAGCCATGGTGACTGGTTCCTGGTGGCCGCGACGCCGTCCTGCATAGACGGGGAATTCACAGCACATATAGTATGCAGTAACTAGGGGGATTCTGATGACAGAAAAAAGACAGCACACCGCACGTATACAAAAAGAAGCGTATTTAAGAACACCAGGCAGCCGATGACTATATATATATATATATATATATATGTGCAATTGAGTAGGGGGTTAATGCTAACTCGCTGGTTCCTTGCAGAGGAGAAAGGGGGGTTGGCTAGAGAAGCCTTTGTGTATTAACCCTGGTTGCATATCTAAAGTCACGTGCTCACTTGTGTGCTGTTCGTGGCAGTGGTATATTGGGACGGTTTGAGGAGAGATACAACCCATTTGAGGGACCCCTGAGTGGGTGAAGAGTGGGTACGCTTACGAGCGTCGGTATTAACCCTTGTCCCGTATGCAGGTCACGTGCTAGCAGGGGGTCTTACGTGACAAATGGTTAAAATGTTAAAAATGGTTTTTGAAGCAAAAAGTGGCACTATGTGCTCATTTGCATGTCATTTCCCAGAATCCCTTGCTGCAGTGGAAGTGCTGTGTGCTGGGTGATAATGGGGAAAGGCGGGGTTGCAGACCTGCCTAAGACATGCAGATGAGCATACAGTTGTATTTACATTTGCATATTTGCTTTGCTGTGGAGGATTTTTGTCACTTTTTTTTACTCACCATAACTTAACTCAGTATTATGGTTGGCCCATCCTTTAGCTTCTTTGCATACCCAGTTAATCAACCCCACACTGATGAGCCCCATTAAGGTCGAAACAGCTGTCTGTGGGTGGTTTTCTGGGTATGCACCTTAACCCTGGCTGTGCTCAAAGCTGTGACCATGCAGCAAGCTTAAGCCTATAGGGAACCATGTTAAAAATTGTTTTTGAAGCAAAAAGTGGCACTGTGTGCTCATTTGCATGTCATTTCCCAGAATCCCTTGCTGCAGTGGAAGTGCTGTGTGCTGGGTGATAATGGGGAAAGGCGGGGTTGCAGACCTGCCTAAGACATGCAGATGAGCATACAGTTGTACTTACATTTGTATATATATATGTGTAGAGGTATCAGTACTGTGTTAGCCGAGCTTCAATAATCAAAAAATAAATAGATGATACCGTTCTATGGCTAACGAAATGCTTTTATTTGTGCGAGCTTTCAAGATACACTGATCTCTTCTTCTTTGGTAACATCGCCGGAAGAAGAGATCAGTGTATCTCGAAAGCTCGCACAAATAAAAGCATTTCGTTAGCCACAGAACGGTATCATCTATTTATTTTTTGATTATATATATATATATATAGTGACATAGTCCAAAGATGTTACACTGCAAAGGTAAAATGCCACAGGGTACAGCCGGAGTTAGTGAGAGCTCCATCAATATGAAGGTGCTCCAGGTAATCAGTGCTTCATCTTCTAAGTACCCTATAATTGCCCCAAAGGGAAAATCCCAAATCTCTGAGAGTGATGGTCGTGAGAAAATACATGGCAGTAAGAAGTACCATAAAGGTTCAAAGGTTGCAAAGCAAAAGCGATGAAGGTCAACGCTGGCCTTGAATTTTTCCGGATCTCGCCACTCTGGGCCACAATATAAAGACAAAGACTATCCGGCCCCAGAGTTCTGTCAGAAGCTAAAGAAACAGTCCAGTCATTTGCAGGTTGCAGCGGGTGTTGAAATGAAGTCAGAAGATGTAATGGACTGGAAGTCAAGAAAAAAAAAAGGTTTGGGAATGACCGATTTTTATGTTATATGAGTGGACTATGTCACTTAACTTTGCAAATAAGCTAGTGTAGTTATGCTATATTAGGGCTCTAGAATAAGCATTTTGAAATATTGCAATGTTATATTGGTTCTCTGTGTTGAAAATGTAGCTAAACTACAAATTACTATACAGGGTTGATGGCCCTTAAGATTACAAGGCTGTAGTTTATAAAAAAAAATATATATATGTATATATATATATATATATATATATATATATATATATATATATATATATCTTGGTAGCTTACAATATAGGAAAAATGCCCTTTTCGGTTGGTAAATATATAATGAGGTTCATATTCTAGAGTAGAAAAACCCAGGAAGGTAATAGAACTAGTTTTGTGAGTATATTTAGTATATCCTGGGTTATAAGAATGTGTGCTAGACATTTATTTCTCAAAATAGTTCCCTAATAGAGAGCAACAAAATATGGTTGCCAAGTATAGTATCTTATGACAAATACTATTGTCCATAATTGCCTTTAAAAAAAAAAAAAGTTCATATTCGTGTCATGTGAATACTTAATATTGTACTGAGGAGTTAGCTCAAGTATTTCAGGTAGGACGCTCACCCCAGTGAGGTCCATGGCCGCTCACCCCAGTAGGTGTGAGCTGGGGAGGGGGATATGTGACATAGTCCAAAGATGTTAGGCAGCTTTGTGCCCCGTTTTAGGTCAGAAAGTGCAGGAATAGTTAAAAATGATCCGTTCCCAAGCTTCACATTAACTCAGGCAGCTGGATGGAAAATCCAGACCACAGATTACAATGGGTCTAGTTCTCCCTCACCTGCTCTCCTAATCACTAACACAGGTATTTAGAACAGAGAGGTTTGCATTTCACTCTCTCTCCTTAGAGCCTGGAGGCTGGGGGTATCGCTGCTCCCCTGTTTCCAGTTTCGGGGTGGATGGCCCCTCCAAGTATCACAGTACCAGAGGATTTGCCTGGACACTTGGGACCGTGTTCCCACCACGAACAGATAAGACAAAACAAATGTTTATTGCTGTTGCTAAAAGACTGTGCTGTATCTAGTGACCCTAAATGAGAGGGCATTGTTTTAAGCTGGGGAACCAGGTTAGTTGGCCCAGTTAGTTCGCAATTAGAGGCTGATTCTGATGTGTAGTTAGTTCCCTGAAAGGGATAGGATTTCTTTATATGATTTGGTTTTTATTTCTTAAAAGTAACACTGTGTGAAATGCTATAACACTGATATGAGTGAGCCGCTGAAGGTTAAATGTCTGAGTACCTCCTGTCTACACATGTTAAAGCTGCAGTACCTTACTTGGATGAAAATAAAGCAGGCAGAAGCCTGAGTTAAGCAATATAATACTTTGCATGATCCTGTTTGTTGTATAATTAACCCTAGAAGACTGTGTCGGGAAGAACCCAGACAGACGTCAGCGCTACAAAAGAGGGGCGTTTGTCACTATATATATATATATATATATATATATAGGGAAAGGGGGGAAACAATGGCACAAATGACTGTTAATTGTATAATAAATTTGAGCATAAGTAGAATGGGGGTATGGTTTGCCAATGATTCTGAAATAAAATGAAGAGAAACAAAATATAGTGAAGTACGTTTAGTTAAAATATATGCGCAAAAGTAGATCGCTACTTACAAAGTAGCAGATGTAAACAAGCATGTAGATATTATAATCCTCTCAGTTGCTGTATGGATCCTTCACGTGGAACGCCAAGAAGCGCCGTGCTGGTTCTCCTCTGCCTCCTCTGCCTGCAGCCCTTCTCCGTGACTTCCTGGTTGATACTCTGGTCTCGTGAGACTAGCCCGCTGACGTCACTCCGCCGAGATTTTGGCTGAAATTTGGATATAATGTCCAGTAATGGGCAGGGGATTCTGCTGGCATGTGATGTTGGATAGGGATGCTGAAAATTTGTCTTAGAGCCTCCTCCCTACTAGTTTCATCCTGGAACTAGGACTTCATCTGGGGAATGTGTGTGTCTAACTGGTTGTTACTTAAATAGCATATACATGTCCCTGATAGGTTAATTAGATAACCAGTACTAGGATATATATCACAGGTGGACACAATTAGTTCTGATATCAATATACAAAATGCTGAAACCCATCTTTTATACATATTGTTAAATAAAATTACAAACAATTTTAATACACATGATCATAAAATTTATATTTAAAGACATAAAATAAATAGATTATAATAATATAAAATATATATATATATTCTGAATAGATTTATAAAGATTTTTTCAAAAAGATTCTAATAATCTCATAGATGTTACATTTATCAAAAATGGCAATTGGAAAGATGTTATATGAATGTGATAGTTTCAAGATACGTTATTTCAATATAAATATATACAGCAGCGGCAGCTTTTATTCGAGTAAAAGCCGCCGGCTGCATGCGTCTGGGAAGCGGGTAGCCGCGGCGCGTGGCGGCGCACTGTGACGTCACAGTAACATGCGCGCCCGGCTTCCCCGTCTTCCCCGGCTTCCGCAGGCTTCCCCGACACCCCTGGAGATCAAATTAAGGTAAGCGGGGGTGCGGGGAAGCAGAGGGGCAGAGCAGAAGCCGGGTTCGGGGTCCGGAAGGGGGGGTAAATTGCGCGTGAAGAGGAGGGGGGGTGCGTGGGGGAAACGCGGCGGCGCGCGTTTATTACTGGCGGCAGCTGGGGTAGATCCCGGCTTGCCGGCGGCATTCAGTGCAATAAAAGATGTCGCTACTGTATGATAAAGATACCTTGTTTTAAGGTGATCAATTTCATCAATAGGTTACTATTTTCAAAGTATATATATTGGGTATTGTTAAGCCCAGGACATAGTGCACTCAGCGTCGCTGAGGCGGGCTGAGCCGCTCTGAACAGATGCACAAAGCCCCTGCATCTGTTATCAGCGCGGCTATAGTTTCTCCCTCCGCATGCGCGCTGATGGGTGCTGAGGAGGAGAAACTCTTCTGAGAGTGGGAAACTGAAATTTGCTCCTCGGGGAAGCGGAGGAGCGGTTACGTGACCGCTCCCATCCAATGGGGCTGCAGCCGGTTCCCTACAGAGCACTACAGAGCCGCCATTGTTACTACAGAGCAATGCGACCAGACAGAAGGCAGTATGTGTTGTGTGTGTTGTGTGTGTTGTGTGTGTTGTGTTGTGTGTGTGTGTCCCACACATCAGAGATAGCATGCATGCACTGCCACCAGGGTGAGGGGGGGGACTGCTCATTACCGGCTTCTCACCAGACCGAGTCCGGCCATGGCAGTAGACAGATGAGAAGACGCCATACAGGAGTCATCCTCCCCTGCCTTGAATCGGACCAGGGCCTGTGTGTGTGAAAAACGGGCTGGGGCTGGTGCAGGGGGGGTGAGTGAAAAATGGGCTAGTGCTGGTGCGGGGGGGGGGGGTGAAAAACGGGCTGGGGCTGGTGCAGGGGGGGGGTGTGAAAAACAGGCTGGTGCTGGTGCAGGGGGTGGGTGTGAAAAACGGGCTGGTGCTGGTGCAGGGGGGGTGAGTGAAAAACGGTCTGGTGCTGGTGCGGGGGGGGTGAAAAACGGGCTGGTGCTGGTGCAGGGGGGGGGTGTGAAAAACGGGCTTGGGCTGGTGCTGGTGCAAGGGGGGGTGTGTGAAAAATGGGCTGGTGCTGGTGCACGGGGTGGGTTTGAAAAACGGGCTGGGGCTGGTGATGGTGCAGGGGGGGTGTGAAAAACGGGCTGGTGCAGGGGGGGTGTGAAAATGGGCTGGTGCTGGTGCAGGGGGGTGTGTGAAAAACAGCTGGTGCTGGTGCAGGGGGGGGTGAAAACGGGCTGGGGCTGGTGCTGGTGCAGGGGGGTGGGTGTGAAAAAAGGCTGGTGGGGGGGGGGCAAACGGAGTGGTATGGTGGGGGGAGAAGGGGTGGGGGGAGAGAGAGGAGGCAGAAGGGAGAGAGAGGGGGGGAGAAGGGAGAGAGGGGGGGAGAAGGGAGAGAGGGGGGGAGAAGGGAGAGAGGGGGGGGAGAGAGGGGGTAGAAGGGAGAGAGGGGGGTAGAAGGGAGAGAAGGGGGGAGAAGAGAGAGAGGGGGGCAGAAGGGAGAGAGGGGGGTAGAAGGGAGAGAGGTGGGGGAGAAGTGAGAGAGGGGGGGCAGAAGGGAGAGAGGGGGGCAGAAGGGAGAGAGAGGGGGACAGAAGGGAGAGGGGGGGAGAAGGGAGAGAGGGGGGGGGAGAAGAGAGAGAGGGGGGCAGAAGGGAGAGAGGGGGGGCAGAAGGGAGAGAGGTGGGGCAGAAGGGAGAGAGTGGGGCAGAAGGGAGAGAGGGGAGGCAGAAGGGAGAGAGAGGGGGGGCAGAAGGGAGAGAGAGGGGGGGCAGAAGGGAGAGAGGGGGGCAAAGGGAGTGAGAGGGGGGGCGGAGAGAGGGAGGGGGGGTGGGGGGAGAGGGAGGGGGGTGGAGGGAGAGGGAGGGGGGGAGGTATGAGGAGGGGAACCAGAGACGGGGGGGGGGTGAGGCGGGGAACCGGAGACACCGGGCAGGGTCAGGTGGGGACCGGAAGGATTGTATGTACATACAGCATAGCACCAAACACCCAGAAATGTGTGTGCGTGTGCGTGTGCGTCTGTGCACGCATGTGCGTGTGTGAATATATTTATCAAAGTTGCATAATGTTAATAAATAATTTATTCTCACAACAGGTCTTTTTTTTTTTAATTTTTAAAATATTAAAATATATATTATATAATATACACGCACACACACACACACATACACACACACACACACAGGTTCCCCAGTGACACACAAACACACAGACCACTTCAAAGTGACACACACACACACTGACAGCTACCAAGTGACACACACACACACAGTGATACCCGCCTCCCAAGCGCGCTTGCTTTCTCCTCTGCCAGGACAGCAAAAAGCTCCTGGTAGCGCGAGCGTCAGCAAGCGAGAGCGAGCAGCAGCACCTCAGCGCTTACTATATCCGAGGCCTTAAATTGGAAAGATCCTTGTTAACAAATTGGAAAGATCCTTATTAGCATATATGGTATATTAGCAGGTTCAATCTACATAATTTTAACTGGTAATAGACTGATTTTATTAAATGCAGGAATATTTAGCAGAGAAAAGCACCTGCTGTAAGTCTATGTCTGTATTCAAACCAAGTGGAACTAAGGTTTTCATTGTATGTATCCACTTGGTTTCCAGTTTGGAGATGGCATTAATATTATCACCTCCTCTCCAATTTTTGGCTAATTTATCTATGCCAATGCATTTTATACCTGCTGGGTTGCCATTATGCTCTTCACAAAAGTGCTTAGATAGTGTGTTGTAAAAAACCTTTTTGTATGTTAGTAATGTGTTCCGCAAAGCGTAACTTAAGTCTCCTTGTTGTTCGTCCTATATATTGTTTTTTACATGGACATTGAATTAGATATACAATATTTGATGAATCACAACATATAAAATTCTCAATTTTATATATATATATATATATATATATATATATATATATATATATATATATATATATATATAATGTGTAGCCCTTGTTCCCCCGTACCCGGGAAGGAACTACCAATGCTGCTATTACCTGTTGGCAACCAGGAGGCCTGAGCCCCGCCACTCAGATTTCGGGGTGATTCTGGTTTGTCTTGATGCAGCGCCTCCACCTGTAAGGGTTCCCAACGTGGTGGGATAGGTCCCTTACAGGAACAATAATAATGATACACACACAGACAGGTATATAACAACAACCTTTACTGAATGCAGGCCCCAGTACCCAGTAGCACACAGTAATATATGGAAAACACCATATAACGGCGCCTAGATGAAATTTATATCACCTGAGTGATTGATCACTGATAATCCAGCCCTCACAATCCAAGTGAAATCCAAAAATGGCTTGCATGATGTCTCATGACATGTGGGGATAAAAGAGACAAATCATAGTGCAACACTGGAAAACTCACTGATAAAACAAACAGTCACTGACAACATACAACACATACAAACAATACAAAATAGCTACAATAAAAACTGATACATTTAATGAAAAAATGATTAAAGTGATAACAATCAACCATAGAAAATACACTGACAGGGGATCACTTCCAGAGGGTCTAAAACTGAAATCTTACTCACGAAATGTGAACAGTACAACAGCAAGTAGCAGCAACAGCTGCAAAGGAAATCTGAATTGGAATCAGTAGAGGGACATCACAGGACATTGCAGACCTCATGTGCTACCGCCGCATCTCAGACCTGCTGGTGCCGTCGGATGACGCATTGCGCATGCGTCGTGACTCGAATGTCCTGATAAACACTGCGCATGTAGCGCTATAGTGTAAAGTGCCTCAAAAGTCCTTGTATACTCAAATGTTGGTAGATAAAGACAAATAAACCAACATATACCTAGACCAAGTCCAGGTCTTGGGGCATTTGGGTAAACTGATAGAAGCCAAGGGGGCAGACGAAAGCCATCTTCTCTTGGTCTTCAGAGCTCATGGGTACTTGGTAGTACCCAGATCTCAGGTCAGCCCGATGAACCACTGGCTTTCCGTCAGCATATTGAGGATTTCCTCTATCCGTGGCAGAGTGTACTGGTCGGGTACAGTATGCCGGTTCAGGGTCCGGTAGTCTACGCACAGACGGACGGACCCATTTTTCTTGCGTACCACCACAATAGGAGAGGCATAGGGACTATGGGATTCGGTCACGATGCCCGCTGTCTCCATCTCTATCAGGGCATTTCTTATGTCTTCCACATCTCTGGGAGCGATACGTCTGGAACACTCCAGGAATGGCGTGGCGTCGTTCAGCCAGATCTTGTGCTGGGTGTTTTGGCTGCATTCCACATCCATCTCGCTAGTAGAGAACACCTCCCGACGTTCCTCCAGCTTGGCACTTAGTCATCTCTTCCAGTCTTCTGACAGGGTCGATTCCCCGAAATCAAACTGTAACCCGGCTGGCTCGTCTCGTACGGTAGCGGCGTTTACGTGTACCATAGTTCCTACGGGGTGACCGGGTATATCCTACCCAGTCTCTGACTGACTTCAAACAGCACCGGGTGCAGTGTGATGTTCTGAATTGACTGTAATTCTCTTTAGAATGGAGGATTTCCATTCCCGTACAGTATCTCTGGTACCATCTTGTACCCTTTCTTGAGTTTTTCGGCGGGTGTGGTCTCAAGAGAGAAGTATCGATCCGCTTCATCACGTCCTAGGTATTTGACCACTGGGGTCATGTGCCTCACTCCCCCTGGTGGAATCTTGATCAACCTTCCCTCGTGATTGAAAATTTCACCGTACTCTTCTTGTGCAGCGACCTTATAGCGCTTGTCTTTGAGTGCCGGGTGGATCTTCCGAGCGGATAGGGGTAGTTCTCCCACCTCATGAAGATACGACCGGATCACTGCCCATACCACATCGGCGTTGGTCCCCAGTATGATTGGCGAACTCATCTATTCCCAAGGTTCGGGACATATCAGAGCCTCCATGGGGTGAGTCTTGTTGGTGTTCAATAGCAGTATTGCAACGCGTAGCTCACCACAAACGAAGCGCGACCGCGGTGCTCAAGTAGGGAATTGAGAAATGCCAACCCACAGCCACACGGGCGCGCCTAGGATGTAGATTAGTCTTGCAAGCTGGGACAGGAGTAGGGAAGGTAGAGTAATTGTTATACTTGCCAGGTCTGGATTGGAGAGTAGCGGATAGTTGGAGTAATTTTCCAAGGTCAGGATTGGAGAGTAGCGAATCGTCAGGGTTGTAGATATCCAGATGGCCATACGTAGCCAGGTCAGAATTGGAGAGATGAGGAGTCCAGTGAATGAAGCAGGGTCAGGCAGCAGTGAGATCAGGAACAAGGCAGGCAAGGCACAAGGCAGGAACAAGAACTGAATGCAGCAAGGCACGGCGTCACACAAGGTTATGCTCAGCAATGATAGTCTGGGCTGAGCAGGTATTTATGGAACCTCCCTCCAATGGGAAGTGGGGCGGAACAAGAGAGGACGTGCTGATAGGCTGCTATGTTGCGCAGGTGCGCCCTATTGTGCAGCATGATTATATCTAGGGGCGGAGCTACATCCCGCGCGCGTCACCGACGTCAGGAGGTGGCGATCCGATCGCGCGCCACTCACACAACGCGCATGCCTGTCATCCGAATGGGAACGAAGCCTGGAGGCGGGTCCAGGGGAAGCCTGTCTTCCGCGCGTCACTGACGTCAAGGGATGGCGACTAGATCGCGCACCACTCGCGCACCGCGCATATCCGTCTTCAGAGCGGGGCGGAGACTGGGAATGGATCTGGGAGGGCAGGCTGATCGCGCGTGCAGTGGAACTGCCGGGGGAACGCAATACTTGAGTGCCAGATGTAGAAGGCTGAATATGTGCGCTCTGGCCATTAGGATGGCGAATCCTCACAAGTTTATTTATTTGTACTTGTACCAGACCATCGATAGGGTAATTTTCTGGCTGAAACCCTGCAGCTTCATTCTGTCAGCCGACTCCAAGGGCAGATGTTTTAAGTGCTGGTCATAGAAAGGCCGGTAGATGATTGTCACCTGGGATCCGGTATCAAGCAAGGCTGAGGAATATATGCCTTCACTACGACTCTTATGAGGGCGGTTGGCCCCACCTTACTGTAGGCGTCTTGTGGAAGTGTTTCCTCTGGACTGGGTTCCTGAAAGCTCCGGCACGGTGGAGAGTGATTCTATTGCCTTTACAGTGAAGGATGAGGCTCCAGTGTGGGGTCTTTTTGGTTTTGAACAGTCCTGTGCAAAATGACCGCGTCAACCACAATTGTAACAGCGAACAGCGCGGTTGGCGTCAGGGTCAGGATAAGGTTCCGGCCTTCTAGGCACCCTGCGTGCTGAAACAGGCACCTCTGACGGAGGAGTGTTCTTGGATTGTTCCGTACTTGGGGGGTTTTGAATCGATATCCCCTTTGTCTCCCTCTTGTGGGGCTCTTTTGAGGTAGTCGCATGTCTCTATCCCTTGGCAGAGTCGTGAGACATTCTGGAAGGATGGGCCCGCAAGGTGATCTCTTGACCTTGCACTCTATCCATTAGGTCTTCAAAAGAAAGCGGAGATTCTGGAGAAAGGGCACAACTGATACGTATAGCAACCAGGTGCATAGGCAATGTGCCCCGCAGAAGTTGCTGGATCCGAAGACAGTCTGCCTCTGACGTGGGGACGATCTTCTTTTTCACTAGAGTCCATAGAGCCAAATGGATAGGGCGGAGGAACTCCGACACGTCTTCTCCCTCGGCTTGCATGAGAGTGTGGAAATGGGGCAATAGAGATATGGCATTGTCTAGAATGCCATAGGTCTTGGTTAGCACCTGTATTAGCACTTGTGCATCAGCGTTTGGGGTGACAATCATAGAATTTGAACCATATGGGTGGCTGGTTGCCTCAAGCACACTATCATTCACTACCGTTTTATGGCATCGGAGCAGGGCCACTCAGGGAGCACTTGCACCGCATGATCCCTCAATTCTTCAAACTCGGCTTCCCCTAAGCGTGTAGGCTGAGTTCCCAAGAAACGTTTAGTTTGCGGTACTGGTATGACTGGAAGGACTGTGTCGAGGCTTCTACCAGTTGTGGCAGGGTCACTCCTAAAGCAGAAGTTCCCATAGACAGGTGGCTATAAGAAACGGGACTCTGACAAAGAGTTTGCACAGGGATACTCTGGTGATGGCTGGCGGTAGGTGTCCTGTGTATCACATTTGAGGTGAACGTGACCCGGGGCACGGGTACGTCTGCTCGGACTGGTGTACTTGCGGCCATACATCCCCCCGGACTGTAGGAAGGGGTGGACGCTTCAGCATGAGGACCACTGAGGAGGGTGCCGGAGTGGACGCGGCCAGGGGAGGTGCCAGCTCGGGGTATATTAGTGGGTAAACCTCGGGCAGGACCTCAGATTGGTTTAGGGCCTGAGGGGCATCTTCCAGGCATATCTCATGTTCGGTTACCAGTAGTATGGCACTGGAACAGAAAGTGGGGCCAAGCTTGCGACCTAGAATCCTCGCACTGGCCAGACCCGGGGAGGTTCTTGCGTGGTCCCACACAGTACTTATAGACGTAAGGATGGGGACTCCTCCCACTGTGACCACGTAATGCAGGGGTATGCAATATTCTAAGGCCTAGACCTGGACCTGTTGCTTTTAGGGCACAAACATATTGGGAAATTGGGTTTCTCTAATTTACTATTAACTCGGGTACCCCAGGTCATGAATCTCCGCAGCGCCTCCAAATGTTGGCCTTGTTCCCCCATACCGGGAAGGAACTACAAAAGCTGCTATTACCTGTTGGCAACCAGGAGGCCTGAGCCTCCGCCACTGGGAGCCTGGAGTGATTCTGGTTTGTCTTGATGCAGCGCCTCCTGTCCTTACAATAATAATGATACAGGAACAATAATAATGATACACACACACAGACAGGTATATAACAACAACCTACACTGAACAGGGGGCCCCAGTACCCTGTACCACACAATAATATAGGCCCCAAACTGATGTCACCAGTGAGTGTCCCCAAAGTACATTGGGTGCCAGGCACCAATATCCTGATGTCCCTTCCTCCCAATGTCAAGGCCCACCCAAAGTGTTGGAGATAGCGCTATCCCGTGAAGTGTTGGTGCACTTAGTTGAGGTACCTGCCAGGTACTCCAGTACCCGGTGTGGCCGACTTAGCAGCAGGGATCCGCTTGATCCAGCGACATCGTCTGCGATGGTGCCTGCCTCCGTGTGGGGTGAATTCTGGCGTGGATAATATCCCCAGAATCTCTTGCACTGAGATGATCTGGTTCTGGACCGCAGGCCGCAGTCACCGTGTGGCATCTCCACTGTGTCCCTGACACTAAACAGCAAAATGGGGAAGCGTCCCTATCTAAGGGCCCTTCCCTGAAGCAGCCACAAGCTACACATGATCGGGGCCTAAGAGGTCAAACTAGGCCTTGCCTCAGAACCACAGGCTCCTGAGACCCTACCTCTCTGTCTGGCTCCCTTCTCCGACTGGCATGGTCCTGCTGAGCATGCCAAATGTAACAGTCTGTAGCAGGGAGATCCCTGGAGCCCTATTGGCTGTGCTTGTCCATGTGTTGAGCAGCCCCTGGGGCAGCTGGCAATTTTAGTTCCCCTGCGGAGCATTTGGGTGTAATGTCCGTCGCTGGGAACCTACTCATGCGCGATGGTGAAGCAAGATGGCGTCCGCACTTACAAACCTACTGCGCATGCGTGAACTGGTACTGCACATGCGCGGCACATAACAAGATCCTGGTGCCCTCGCGGGAACATCAGTGATCCGCTCGCCTACTCCCAGTCCCCACAAGAATTTCCTGCAGCCGCCCCCCTCCCGCCCCCCTCCCGCAGGCCGGAGGTAAGAGGGGGACCTGGCTACATCTATATACATGCATACATATACACACACACACACACACACATTTTCCAGAATCCCTTGCTGCAGTGGAAGCGCTGTATGCTGGGGATAATGGTGAAAGGCAGGGTTGCAGACCTGCGTAAGACATGTGAATGTGTTCACAAGTGATCTTTTTATTTGCTTTATTTATATATATATATATATATATATATATATATATATATATATATATATATATATATATATATATATATTGTGACAAACGGCTTACTCCGGGGCTCCGCCGTCTGTCCGGGACTGTTAGAACACGGTCTTTTAGGGTAGGTTAAATGATGAGACGTCACGTACTGTTCCTTTAAACAGGCTATGCCTGGTTTATTCAGTCCCAGGCACTGAGACTGCCACAGTTTAAACAGAAAACAAAGCCAAACAAAAAGCTGCTCGTCTGAGCGATAACTTAAACTTAGATGTCCCTGACTCAGAGTTGGAAGTGGCTTGTCCACTTCCACCAACAAAATAAGTACCTTTGCAGTCTTTAGACAAACTAACAGAATGAATGAAGCGATTTGGGAAAGAGGCTTTCTCACCCCTCTGCAGTTCAGCAGCCTTCCAGGCTCTTGGGCGGGGCTCAGAGGAAACAGGAAACAGGTCTTATATACCTGAACTCTAATCAGCATGACAGGTGACAGAAAACAGGCAGCAGACAAACTGTGGAATGGAGTGCCTGTACCACGAGGCTGCCCTGTTCAGCTTAGACAGGACAGAAACTGTTCAGTATCCTGGGAGCCCTGTATATGGAGTTTATTACCAACCCTTGGTTTCTGTCACATATCTTCCCCCCCAGCTCAGACCTCGAGGGGTGAGCGACCATGGATATTAGGGAGTGCATCCTTGACAACCCGTCGGCATTGCCATGTTTGTGCCCCGACCTGTGTTCCACAGAAAATTTAAAGGGCTGTAGGCTTAGGAACCACCTGGTCACCCTAGCGTTCTTCTCCCTATTTTGACACATCCAGGTAAGGGGTGCATGATCTGTGACCAATCGGAACTTTCTCCCCAACAGATAATACTTGAGTGTCTCTACAGCCCACTTTATTGCGAGACACTCTTTCTCGACTATGGAGTAATTTTTCTCCTGGGGATTTAGTTTCCTACTTAAATAAAGGATGGGGTGCTCCTCCCCTTGAGACTCCTGGGAGAGTACCGCCCCCAGCCCTACCTCAGATGCGTCGGTTTGGACTACGAACTCTTTGGAGAAGTCAGGTGTGACCAACACTGGTTGGGCACAGAGAGCTTCTTTCAGGCTTCTAAAGGCCTGTTCGGCTTCGGGGGACCACTTTACCATTAGCGGTCCTCTTGCTTTTGTGAGGTCGGTTAGTGGGGTTGCCTTAGTTGCAAAATTGGGAATAAACCTCCTATAGTAGCCAATTAACCCCAAAAAGGTCCTTACTTGTTTTTTTGTGACTGGCCTTGGCCAATTTTGTATCGCCTCTACTTTGAGTGTTTGTGGTTTGAGTAACCCTCTACCAATAGAATACCCCAGATACTTGGCCTCCTCCAGACCAATAGTGCATTTAGCGGGGTTAGCAGTTAGTCCAGCAGACCGAACTGCGTCGAGCACAGCTTGGACCTTTGGAAGGTGGGACTGCCAATCTTCACTATGGATTACCACATCATCCAGGTAGGCGGCAGCGTACCGAACATGTGGTTTTAAAATTTTATCCATCATTCTTTGGAATGTGGCGGGAGCTCCATGTAAGCCAAAAGGCAGCACCTTATATTGAAAGAGGCCGTCTGGGGTTGAGAAGGCTGTTTTTTCTTTTGCCCTTTCTGTGAGGGGAACCTGCCAGTACCCTTTTGTTAGGTCTAGGGTTGTGAGATATCGGGCTTTGCCCAGTCTCTCTACAAGTTCATCCACCCTGGGCATAGGATAAGTATCAAATTTTGACACCGCGTTTAGTTTCCGGTAGTCATTACAAAACCTTGTTGTACCGTCTGGCTTTGGGACTAAAACTATAGGGCTGTTCCACCCACTTTGGGATTCCTCAATTACGCCTAGTTTTAGCATTTTTTTAACCTCTAAACTTATAGCCTCTCTCTTGGCCTCTGGGATTCGGTACGGTTTAAGGTTAACTCGGACCCCCGGTTCAGAGACTATGTCATGTTTAATTACGTTAGTTTTACCTGGCTGTGTAGAGAAGATTTCTTTGTTCCTTCTCACTAAACTCTGGACCTCTCGTTTCTGATGCACGGACAGTGTTTCAGCTATGCTAACCTCTGGGTCAGTTTCTTGATTCTCTGACGGACCTGGGGGTACTAGGGTTAACAAGACCTCTCTATCTTTCCAGGGCTTGAGTAGGTTTATATGGTAAATTTGCTCAGGTTTCCTCCTACCTGGCTGCCTTACCCTATAATTTACTTCTCCCACTCTTTCCAAGACCTCATATGGCCCATGCCATTTAGCAAGGAATTTACTCTCCACGGTGGGAACCAGAACTAGTACCCTATCACCTGGAAAAAAAATTCTGACCCTAGCACCCTTATTATACGTATTCCTTTGTGCTTCTTGAGCTTTCTCCATGTGTTCCCTCACTATGGGTAGGACTGCAGCAATGCGGTCCTGCATTTGGGCAACATGCTCTATTACACTTCTGTAAGGGGTAACCTCGTGTTCCCAAGTTTCTTTGGCTATATCCAGTAAGCCCCTTGGATGTCGGCCATACAATAGTTCAAACGGGGAGAAGCCTGTGGATGACTGGGGAACTTCCCTAATGGCAAATAACAGGTATGGTAACAAACAGTCCCAGTTTTTCCCATCCTTATCGACCGCCCGGCGTAACATGCTCTTTAAGGTTTTATTGAACCTTTCCACTAAACCATCTGTTTGTGGATGATAGACTGAGGTTCTGAGATGCTTGATTTTTAGGAGTTTACATAGCTCTTTTGTTACTTGGGACATAAATGGTGTTCCCTGGTCAGATAAGATCTCTTTAGGAATTCCGACCCGGGAAAACAGAAGTACTAACTCTTTTGCTATGTTTTTAGCAGAGGTGCTACGTAGGGGAACTGCCTCCGGATATCGGGTAGCATAATCTAATATTACCAATATATGCTGATGTCCCCTAGCAGACTTTATTAGGGGTCCTACTAGATCCATAGCAATCCGGTCAAATGGTACCTCTATTATGGGAAGGGGTACCAATAGGCTGCGGTATGCTTTGAACGGGGCGGTGATCTGACATTCTGGGCATGAGGAACAATAGTTTGTAATTTCTGCCAGAACCCCAGGCCAATAAAAGCTTCGGAGAACCTTTTCTTTTGTCTTTTCCACCCCTAGGTGTCCCCCCAATGGATGACTATGTGCGAGGTGTAATACTATGTTACGGAATGTCCGTGGTACCAACAATTGTTTAGTTGTAACTGATTTTCTTTTATCAACCCGATATACTAGGTCGTTCTCTACCTCGAAGTAGGGGTAAGCAAGTGACCTATCTGGTTGGCCATGAGTACTATTCTGGTCCCGTATATTTCCCCTTGCTACCGCTAATGTGGGGTCCTCCCACTGGGCCTTCTTAAAACTCCCAGGACTGACCTCTAGGTCAGCGAGGGTCTTATCCTGTACTGGGGTGGTAAGTGCCTGATCAACATCTTGATTTGGGGTATTCCCTACCAAAGTAGTGATGGGGAAGGGAATTTCACAGCACTCCTCCTTTTCCCCCTTCTTATTTGGGCCCTCGTCAACCTCCATTTCTGAAAAAGGGAAAGGATTTGTTTCTTCTAACACTTCGTTATGGTCTGCTATTGAACTCTGGGCGCTATTCTGAGCTGGGGACCACATTTTTAGAAAATGGGGAAAGTCGGTCCCTATTAACACATCATGTGCCAGTTTGGGTACAACACCCACCTTGAAATCTAAAGAACCAAATTCTGTTTCAAAAAAAACATCAACAGTGGAATATTCATGATTATCCCCATGTATACAACAAATTGCCACTCTTTGTGAACTGTTTACCTGTTTCTTCTTAATGGGCAATAGGTATTCGGACACTAGTGTGACCATACTCCCAGAGTCAAGAAGTGCCCGAACCCTCTTACCATTAACCTTTACAAATGCCCACAGATGGTTATTCAAGGGGTCCTCTGGGCTAGGGCCCATACATTGGGACAACAGCGAATAAGGTTCCACGCTGTTGCATTGCATGGGCTCATCATTTAGTGGGCAGATTTTTGCTGTGTGGCCCCTCTCATGACAATTTACACATTTAGGTACATAGTCTGTGTCCCACTTAGAGCCTTTTCCCGGCTCCCCATGTTGGCTATTGCCCTTAGTGTGCGAACCACTGTTGCTGGAGCGGCGTGAAGGTGGTCGCCGCTCTTCAGCGCCCCTTAACCCCGGTACCCTTTTACCGTCTCTGGAAGAGTCCTGGAACCTCGGATAGTGGGGTTGCTCCACGACTGTGGGTTGCGGGTGCTCTTCTGCTGCACTGTACCTTTCTACAAGGGCCACAAGCTCATCCGCATTGTGGGGGTCACTCCGACTGACCCAACGGCGTAAGGCAGAGGGAAGTTTCCTCAAGAACTGGTCCATGACCAACCGTTCCACGATGTGGCTTGCTGAGTTGATCTCGGGTTGTAGCCACTTCCGGGCGAGGTGGATGAGGTCATACATCTGGCTTCGGGTGGCTTTATCCATCGTGAAGGACCATGCGTGAAACCTTTGGGCACGAACAGCCGTGGTTACGCCGAGGCGGGCGAGGATCTCGAACTTCAATTTTGCATAGACGTTAGCTTCGGCTGGCTCTAGATCAAAGTAAGCCTTCTGGGGTTCGCCGCTTAGGAAGGGTGCGATTAGACCAGCCCACTCAGCTTCTGGCCATCCCTCTCTCTGTGCCGTGCGTTCAAACGTGAGAAGATAGGCTTCCACATCATCCGAGGGTCCCATCTTCTGAAGGTAGTGGCTTGCCCTGGTCATTTTCGGAACTGGGGCTGCCTCTGCCAGTGGAAGGTTACTGATAGTCCCCCTCAGGATCTCGAGTTCCTGCTGTAAGCCCTGAGCGAACCGCTTTTGCTCCTCTCTCAGCAGGCGGTTTGTCTCTTGCTGGTTTGCATTAGTCTCTTGCTGGGCTATTAACAGCTGTCGCTGGGTTTCACTCGCCTGTTGCTGGGCTTCATTCGCGTCTTTCTGGACAGCGACATTGCGTACCAGCGCACTCACCACGTCTTCCATCTTGTTTGGAGAGAGAGAAAAAAAAAACCTTCTTTTTTTTTTTTTTTTTTAAAGTTCTTTAACCCCCAGACCTTTCAGTGTTCTGCCCGCATTCTCCACCATATGTGACAAACGGCTTACTCCGGGGCTCCGCCGTCTGTCCGGGACTGTTAGAACACGGTCTTTTAGGGTAGGTTAAATGATGAGACGTCACGTACTGTTCCTTTAAACAGGCTATGCCTGGTTTATTCAGTCCCAGGCACTGAGACTGCCACAGTTTAAACAGAAAACAAAGCCAAACAAAAAGCTGCTCGTCTGAGCGATAACTTAAACTTAGATGTCCCTGACTCAGAGTTGGAAGTGGCTTGTCCACTTCCACCAACAAAATAAGTACCTTTGCAGTCTTTAGACAAACTAACAGAATGAATGAAGCGATTTGGGAAAGAGGCTTTCTCACCCCTCTGCAGTTCAGCAGCCTTCCAGGCTCTTGGGCGGGGCTCAGAGGAAACAGGAAACAGGTCTTATATACCTGAACTCTAATCAGCATGACAGGTGACAGAAAACAGGCAGCAGACAAACTGTGGAATGGAGTGCCTGTACCACGAGGCTGCCCTGTTCAGCTTAGACAGGACAGAAACTGTTCAGTATCCTGGGAGCCCTGTATATGGAGTTTATTACCAACCCTTGGTTTCTGTCACAATATACACACACATATAGCATACGAATGCAAAACCAAAAACAACTAGTTTAGAGTATCAGTGGCTGTAAAAGAGGTGGATATAATCAACATATAATTGTTTTTTTTTTAAATCTTTTTTCATTTGTAATGTTTTATGCTTTTTATTATTTCTTTTTCAGCCCTTTGAAGACACCTTTGAAAGTACTGGAACTTGCAAACTGTTCTCTTATCCATGTCGATATGGCATACTTAGCCAATAGCCTTCATTCAGAGCATTTGGAAGTACTGGATCTCAGTGGCCATGATATGATAGATCTCTTTCCATCAACATTCTTTAAACTCCTTTCCAAGGCATCGCGGACATTAAAGACTCTGGTTCTTGAGGAATGCAACATTGGAGAGACGCATGTCAATATGATGGTATTAGGTTTGGTGCCATGTCGCAAACTACAAGAACTTAAATTCCTTGGAAACCCCATTACATCCCGAGCCCTTAAATGTTTATTCAGTATTTTTACTGATCTCCCAATGTTAAAGTACATTGAATTTCCAGTACCAAAGGACTGCTATCCTTATGATGTCAGTTATCCACTTGACGAAACTACTCTCCCAAAATATGATCACGAGAAATATGAGGAAGTTAAAGAAGCCCTTCACTTAATTTTACTTCAAGCTAATCGAGAAGATATCGTAGCTGTAACACCTCTGTTTGGAAGTTATGATCCTGCCATTGAAGAGACCAGCAATGAACTTGGTGCTTATTTACTTAAATCATTCAGAGATGCATTAGAGAATTTCACAACATCATTGGAAAACATAAAGTAAATGCACACAGTAATTGTAATGAATACCAGTTACATTAATACTCTTGGACATATTGACCAGCTAAAATGCATGTAACAATGTGTTTTGTGGAATCCAATGCATTTCAGAAGTCATAGACCTGCATGTTATATCAGCTTTCAGTATACAAAACACTTGGCATAAGCCCAAAGCCTACTGCATGCATATAATTCTTTGTCCTCATAACATTTAAAGCCACGCAAAAAAATAGAAAAAAAAGATATTTGAATTTTCATCACTGTTTCCCTAGCAGTGCTTTGGGGTCTCACAGGACACTTGAAAATAAACATTTATCCACGGTGTTAAAATACAGATTCTTTGTTCAAATAATTATTGGTTCGACACAGGTTTCTTTGCAGATCCAAATTATTTCTTCTTGCAGAGGCAGTTACAAATAATAAGAGTAGCCCAGTCCCCTGGGACTACTGATTTCCTGGCCTATAACACTGTAAGTCCCATTAATAAGTGGGTAGTGTTAGCAGTAGACTATGCTGGGTCTGTTACATTGTTCAGTGTGTATGTTGTATTGTATGTCTTTATTTATATAGCGCCATTAATGTACATAGCGCTTCACAGTAGTAATACACGTGGTAATCAAATAAATGACAGATAATATAAAAACAGATCATGGGAATAAGTGCTTCAGACATAAAAGTAACATTAAGGAAGAGGAGTCCCTGCTCCGAGGAGCTTACAGTCTATGTTCAATAAAGTTCAGGATTAGCCTGCTAATGTTAGGGGGGCCTATGACAGTATGTAGGCCGGCTTACTAGCTATTTCCCAGGGAAGGGGGGGTTCTCTATAGAATAGAGTAAGTAAGGGTTAGTGTGTAGTTGTTCTGGGCTGTCCTTCAGAGTAGGAGGAGGCAGCAATAGTCTCTCCTGCTAGATGAGTAGGCTGAGGACTTGCCCCACTAGGGGGTAGGGTATCTTAGAAGATAATAGTTAAGGCCTCAAGTCTAGGTACTATATCAATGGACTGTAATAATCCTATGTAATCTGCTATACAATAAACCCAGTTATACCCTATCTGGTGTTATGATTGGCTGTCAACTAAGAAGAAGTGTCACTGAGGTTCATCCTAGAAGCCTCAGGATCGTCTTGGACTGGAGGCGCTGTCACTGAAAGAACCACAGTGAGTCTGTCCTGAAGACCTCCCCACACCACCACGGAGATCTCCTGCCTCCTGTTTACCAACCAGGTATGCACCAGCACCACAGAATATACCAGTAGCAACGCTATCTCCCATAGGATAGAGGGAAAGGGGCTACATAAGCTTCAGGCAAGGACAGGTTAAGAATGGAGAACAGACTTGGGCTATATATTTCTGTTCAGGCACATCTACTCTAAGCCAGGATTCATATAGTTATTTTTTAGCTACTAAATTAACCTATGCATAGACTATTAAGCAGTAATAAGATTAAGCCGTAAACTATGTATAAAAACAAAAAGAATAGAATCAAAACAAAAGCCTGGGCGTACAGCCCATATTCTTATCTAAACCTTGGATACATGAGATGATATATACCAACTCATGTTTATTTATTTATTTATAACATATTTTACCAGGAAGTAATACATTGAGAGTTACCTCTCGTTTTCAAGTATGTCCTGGGCACAGAGTAAAACAAATAATACTGTACATGGTTACAAGTACAGTTACATAAATGAACAGGGTATACATTATATACAAGACATTGCGTGCACAGTTAAAGAAAATATATATTATGAGTGTATGAAACAGTTACAGACCAGGTTAAAATGTGAGGCAGCCTTAGATTTGAAAGAACTTAAACTGGTGGTGGATGTGAGAGTCTCTGGTAGGTTGTTCCAGTTCAAGTGGTAGGGGTGAGGAGCTTGTTCAGGTAGCTGGGTAGCTTGCCCATGAAGAATTTAAAGGCAAGACGGGAAAGGTGAACTTTGCGCCTAGAGGGTGTCAAGTTTGCTAAGGTGGGTTTGAGGAGCCGAGCCATATACTATGTCTCCATAGTCAATAATTGGAATTAGCATCTGCTGTGCGATACGCTTTCTGACCAGGAGACTTAGGGAGGATTTGTTCCTGTAAAGTACCCCTAGTTTGGCATAGGTCTTGGTTGTCAGGGTATCAATGTGCATCCCGAATGTTAAGCGGGAGTCAAACCATAAGCCCAGGTATTTAAAACTAGTGACAGGTGTTAGGGTGGTGTTAGCGTTGGTTCTAATCAGGAGCTCAGTCACTGGAAGCTTTACAAATTTAGTCTTGGTCCCAAATACCATTGTTACAGTCTTGTCAGTGTTTACAAACAGTTTGTTTTGGGAAATCATGTTGTACTCTGTCTCAAACAATAAAATGTTTACCCTAACTAAATGAGTTTCTTTCTAATATTCCACAATCAGTTTTTACAAACTAACATTACAGAATAGAATCTGGGTAACAAAATAGATTCTAACAGACAGCATGGATTCTGAATCACTTGAATACCATTAACAATACTGAAATAAACTCTTTACAGTATTTAGCTAAATAAACAAGTTATATGGTTTGAAATGGGAAACCATGACATTTTCCATATCCTTTAAAAAAAATGGTGTGGCACCTGAGGTATATTTGCCAAAAACTGGTGGAACACATAGTGTATTTGTATTAGTGTATTGGTTCCACTTTCTGCTTTTCACTGGATAAAGCATACAGTAAAACAAATCAGCAGATGGTTTTCACTGAGAAGTGTCCACCAGAGATTCGCTTTTGAGTACCACTCAGAAAAGTGATTTTTTAAAAGTGAAACTTCTTTGCTTGCTCCTACAGAGTTTTGATAGTAAAAATCCCTTGTGTTGAAACAGTAATTGTCAGCATGGATTTATGAAGGATAGATCATGCCAAACTAACCTTATTTGTTTCTTTGAGGAGGTAAGTAGGAATTTAGACCAGGGTAATGCAGTTGATGTGGTCTACTTAGATTTTGCAAAGGCTTTTGATACGGTTCCACAAGAGGTTGGTGTACAAAATAAAGAAAATTGGACTCAGTAATACTATATGCACCTGGATTGAAAACTGGTTAAAGGACAGACAACAGAGGGTTGTCATAAATGGAACTTTTTTCAGGTTGTGCTACAGTCGTGAGTTGAGTACCTCAGGGATCAGTACTGGGACCCCTGCTTTTTAACTTGTTTATTAATAACCTTGAGGTTGGCATCGAGAGCAAAGTCTCCATCTTTGCTGATGATACTAAATTGTGTAAGGTAGTAGAATCAGAGCAGGATGTAATTTCTCTTCAGAAGGACTTGGAGAGACTGGAAACGTGGGCAGGTAAATGGCAGATGAGGTTTAATACAGATAAATGCAAGGTTATGCATTTGGGATGCAAGTATAAAAAGGCGACTTACAAATTAAATGGGGATAAATTGGGGGAATCCTTGATGGAAAAGGATTTAGGAGTGCTTGTAGACAGAGGGCTTAGCAATAGTGCCCAAAGTCATGCAGTAGCTGCAAAGGCAAACAAGATCTTATCTTGCATCAAACGGGCAATGGATGGAAGGGAAGAAAACATTATTATGGCTGTAAGAGACGTGTTCAGAGGTACATATAATGGAGACCGATTGGGGTGAAATTATATCTTGGCTTTATTGAGCCTGTTCCTTAATGCAGGCAAAATATACAAAAACACAAAATAACAAACGCCTATTCCTGTGGAAGGGCTAACTTACTTCCCCAGTCCCTTTCTCCAAGGCTGGAGGGATAATCCCATTACCACCCTATTCCCCAAAGTCTCAAGAGATACCTTAAAGCAGGTGGCCCTTCATGTCAGTCTCTGGTAGGTTTCCTGGGTCCCCTGTGTCCAGAAATATAGGTCTCTGGGTGTCTTGATCTCTGCAAAGCCTTTCTGTTCAAGACAGATGTGCAGGCTTCTCTGCTTTCCTCTTGTCAGCACCCTTGTGTACTGAGGAAAATCTCCTTCCTGTTTCTGGGAACAGGCTTTTTCACAGAGCTGTGAGTGGTTGATTGCAGGTGTGCAATCAACCAGCACACTGCTGGATTAGAGGCAAGCCTGTTAACAGGGATAAGACCCTGTTACATACCTCCCCTGTTTGTGGGAAGCTCGGGTTTACCATGGCCGAAGCCCATCCTTCCACTCTCATTCGATATATCTCTGTGACGTGAATGAGAGTGGATGGAGGAAGAGAACCCTCAGTCCCGCTGGGATTGGAGCCCTTTCTCCAGTTTATTTGTGTCTCCTCCCGAAGGTGCTTGAGATCAGCACTCCTCAGTAAAGTAATGTATTTTCCAAGTAAAGTCTTTTTACCGAGTGCGCGGTCATGAGATTTCCCTTGCGTCGGGCGCTCCTCTTTTTGTAGGCAGACTGTATGGCTCCTTTAGGGATTGCCTCGTGTGGGGGATGGATGTTGAGTCGCACGAAAACCGGAACTTCCTGGTGGATGTGACGTCACACGCTGCGGTGTTACTGAAAACGCTGCTCCTCTTCCTCTCCTTTCCCCCCACAGCCTGCCCAACTGCTGCCAATATCCTCCACAACCAAACAGACAGCTCCATCCCCCACACGAGGCAATCCCTAAAGGTGCTCCAGTTATCATCAGAAAGGAGCACCTGAGCGATCTTCAGCTTTACTGCTTTTACCATCCACTGTCCTGTAAGTAGGGTTTCAATTTTACCCCTCTGGACCTAAGTGCTGTATCCTCCGGAACCCAGTATAAATAGCTTTTTGTTAGGATTATAGTCTTGCTAGTGTCTGTCTGTCATTGTGTGTTATGTTTGTCATGTGTGAGTTTTTAATGGTTTAATGTCAACTTTTTTGGCGTACTGCACCATTATCTGTTTGTTTTCTTCTCTTTTTTACATATTGCACTATCATTTGGTGTGAGCCGTCCGTTGACCCCTTCACTGCCTGTTTGCTCGAGGACACTTTTGGGACTTTGCAAGAGACGGTTTGGTCTTTATTCAGATTTATTATTATTTAAAGGACTGATTTGGCGCCGGCAATTCTTTCTTTTCTCTGTGGTTCATTTTCTGACTGTACAGTCAGTATTTGCCAGGCTGCCTGTAATATTTATTTCAAGTATTGTCATTATTTATATTTTTTTAGCGCTGTTTTGCACCGTCTTTTTCCGTTAAGCTTCACTGTATCCACCATATTTTCCTTGCAGTTGTGTTAGGTGGCGTAAATATTCAGAGATCTGCTGCTCCCGCTCTTGCTCCTGTCGATCAGTCTTTTCGGTTCGTACC
This sequence comes from Ascaphus truei, assembly GCF_040206685.1. Classification (NCBI taxonomy): domain Eukaryota; kingdom Metazoa; phylum Chordata; class Amphibia; order Anura; family Ascaphidae; genus Ascaphus; species Ascaphus truei. Next base: position 300,019,101 of record NC_134484.1, read on the forward strand.
GAGTTCAGGCACCCCCACCACTCTTGGGGTGTTTTGTGGGTGTGATTCAGTTCGGTTTCCCCATAAGAGATGTCTTTATCCTTATTGGACTGGAAGGGCCACTCTTCCGTGGGGTAGGGTTCATAACAGGAACGCAGCATCTTGTCCTCCATTTTGGGGCTACCAGGTGTATTTTTCTTCCTGACCTCAGGAGGCGCTATTGCAGCTGTTGCCACTGTTTTTGCTAGAACCCCAAATTGTGTTAGTCCTACAGGTGGGCAGACTTTGCTTGTAGAGTTTGTAGCTCTCACGGGCGTCACTGTAGACTTTTTCTTCTTCTTTACTTTAGTATGTTTTACAACATCAGCAGTACTGTGCACAAAGTCTTTCTCATCAGTGATACTGGATGTGCAGTTGCTAAGTAAAACTTCTGTACCTTCCTTGGGTCCACAACGCATTGCTTGCTGCTGCCCTTCCTTGGCTCATTGAAAAAAATAGTCCTCTGGCTGCTGCCCTTTTTTTGGGGCCACGTTGGGGCCATCCTCATCGTCTGAATAAGGCCTGAAAGGACACTGCTCCATGTGGCTGGGCTCTTTACACCAGAACACATTTTCTTCCCCCTTTTTGCAGAGTCTGTATTGGACTTCAGCTGGGCGGCCATTTTAAATTCCCAGGGTATTTTTTTCCAGCAGTGGTGGGGTAGACTCTGGTCACAGCATCAGTTGTGTGGGTCACCGTCCTCCCAGTCCAACTGTGGCATTGTGGCTTTCTTCTGTGCAGTGTAGTTTTCCTGCCTGGATGTGTAGCCATTTAATTCTGGTCCCTGCTGCATGTGATTCTTTGCTTTGTTGCTCAGGCTATTTGCAGGAACTATATGCAGGAAAATAAGCACAACATTTTACACAGACAGTGCAGTTTTGCTGCCTGGATGTGTTTCTTTGGTTTTGTTGCTCAGACTGTTTGCAGGAACTATGCAAACAAAAGCACAAAACGGCGCTCTGCTAATCGCGGCCAGATGCGGTATATTTTCTTTTTTTCCGTAGCGCTTTCCGGTATGTTAGCGCTCGGATTTTTAGCGCTGTACGCTATACTGCAATACCGTCTAAAAACACAGGTGGGCGTTCGCGAGCTGTTGTCTTAAAAGTCTAATAGTCTAATGCATTGTCTGTGTGCGCGCGCAGTATTTGTAAAATGGAGGATTTACAGTATACAGTATTACAAAAATATAGCGTTGCGTCTTCTTCGAATATAGATGATCAAATTTCTATACAGTACTGTATGTACTGTATTATTTTGTAATCAGTACTTTTACTTTTACTTGTTTTCATACTCTTTTTATATTATGCGTGTACCGTACGTCTCATTTGAACATTGTTGAAACGCATAGGCGTATTACAGTATCACATTTCAGCGCATACAGCGCTCTCCCTCTCACCCCCGCACACACACGGCTAAAGTACTATTTCAACTTCTTATCTACAGTTCAGTACACCTCTCCCAGACAGATAGCTTTCTGGCTTCAATCATCCCGAACCTGTCATCACATTCCTGCGTGTATAACATACAGAGCCTGGTGTCACATTTCAGCACATGAGTGTAATCCTCTTTGGGAAGGGACCTAGTTGATGATTTATGCGCATGCGTGTATAACTTCACAATCATGTGGAAGTACAAGTCTGGAAAAATATATATATATTTTTATATAATTATTTAATTTATATAATTTTATATAATTTCTATATAAATATAGAAATATAATTCTTGCTATTCTGATATTCTATCGGTACTGTAGCTTTTTAATGCGACACTGGTCATTCACATGCTTTATGTAATTTTTATTGATTTGGGGGTGTGGGGATCAAAACATTATGATGACCTGTTGAAAATACTGTATGCCTTTGAACTACAGTACAGCTCATCCTTCATGCAGCTTTACCCCCCTCCCCCGCAGACACACACAAGACTCAAGGATTTCAACTTCTTATCGGCACCTCTCGAAACCCATTCATTTTCAAAAGCTTGTCTTTGTGCTTTTAATCGTCCCGAGCCGAGCGTCACATCTCTGCGCCTGCGTGTAATCCTCTTTGGGAAGGGACCTAGTTGATGATTAATGCGCATGCGTGTATAACTTCACAATCATGTGGAAGTTCAAGTCTGAAAAAATATATATATTTTTTTTTAATGTTTCGTTTCCAGACGTGTGCATGCATAAAAATTCTTATTATTCTGATATTCTATCGGTACTGTAGCTTTTTAATGTGACACTGATCATTCACAGGCTTAATGTAATTTTTATTGATTTGGGGGTGTGGGGATCAAAACATTATGATGACCTGTTGAAAATATGTCTTTGAACTACAGTACAGTACTGCTAGTCCTTCATGCAGCTTTACCCCCCTCCCCCCCGCAGACACACACAAGGCTCAAGATTTCAACTTCTTATCGGCACCTCTCCAAAACCATTCATTTTCAAAAGCTTGGCTTTGTGCTTTTAATCGTCCCGAGCCTGGGCATCACATCTCTGCGCCTGCATGTAATCCTCTTTGGGAAGGGACTTAGTTGATGATTAATGCGCATGCGTGTATAACTTCACGTTCATTTTCAAATGCTTGGCTAATCCATTATGATGACCACCCCCCCCAACCCTTTGAGGCTTTTTTTACGGTAACGCATGCACACTTGTGATAAACCCTTCTCGAATTGAATATGTTAATCTGATTAGCCAATAAATAAAAATGTAACCAATGAATAAAAATGTAAGCCTTCTTGAAGAATCCCCCCCACACACACACATTCACAGTGAATTTAAAATTCAAAAAAAAAAAATGTGAATGTAATGAAATATTTATTTTATCAGAAATAAAAAATACAAATAATAATTTTCAGTGTTTATCTTCTTTGTACACGTACAGTAGTGTACTGTAGTTCTTCTGTCAGTTGAAATTTGAGGGCCGGTGCATAATCATGGAAGAATGAAAAATACAAATAATCATGAATAATGCACATTTATAATAATAAAAACAGTAATACAAATTTTTAGTCTTTCTCTTGTTCGTCATGCATTCTGTAGTTCATTGAGAGAGGGGGGGGGGTTTGTGTAAATCATGACTGTAGATACACTATACACACAGTTCACACAATTTACACATGATACCCCCCTCCCCCCACCCGTCCTTTTGTAGTGCAGCGAGCTGTCTCTGAAATGGAAAGAAAAAATGAGTGCAGTTAAGTGCATATAATTGCATTGTGTACAATAAAACTACTCCATATTGGACTACTGTATGCAGTTACTACTGTCAAACTACTGTATACTGGAACTACTATACTGTAAAACACTTTGTAACAAGATTGGTAGTGCAGCTCTCTAAAAATTAAAAATTAGTGCAGTAAAGTGCATGCTGTATACTGTAAAACAATCTGTGCCATACTTGCCTGTATCATACTGTACTTGGTGTGCCTGTATATACCATACTACAGTACAGTACTGTACCATACTACCTTCCTGATGCATGCCCATTACGCTCTATCACAATGGGCAACACAGTCGCAATATGGTCGATATATTTATTACATCGTTTCACGGTGAGCACATCGTTCCAAAAACTCATTATGCCATTCGCCAACTCATCCTTTTTTGAGGGTTTCACCACTTTTCGGATATGGTCCTTCAGCTGTTGCCAGACCATTTCGATAGGATTGAAGGCTGGCGATCTGTCATTGGAGGGGGAAAAAAAGGAGAATTAGTTAAAGAGATACACAGTAAACGGTGTGAAAAAATGAGACACGGTTACCGTACTTACTCCGCTGGCGTCTTCACCCAGTTGATACCGCAGGCAAGAATATGCACAGTTGACGTGGTGTGCTTCGGATCGTTGTCCTGGTAGAAATGGTGACCATCAGTGAATTCACGTGTGATGTATTCCACAATCTCAGGCACTATTTGCTCTTGGAAAAAAACTTTATTCATGATTCCTGTAACAAGAAAAGAAAAGTGCTCAAAATAATGCACACTACAGTAGTACAGTACAGTGCTTAAGGCTACAGCATGTGACTTTGTGCATTATTATACTGTACCATAAAAGATGACGATGCATCCTGGTCCACGCCTAGAGATGGCACCCAACACATGCATCTTCACTGGGTGTTTTGGATGAGGCTTCATAGATATGCATCCTTTTTTGTGGCATGCAAAGGTGGCAAATCTCTCCAGAGATATAGTAGACTCGTCAGTAAAGATGCAATCCTGAAAAGTTTTGTCACTGTTGATCCATGCCTGAGCCTGGACCACTCTCTTTATCTTGTTGACGTCCCTTATCATAGGGTATGCTCTGTAATGACAAGGAATAATTTTATAGGTACAGTACAGTTTATTAAACCACACTTTTCACCTCCTGTACTGTCACATGTCCAAATTTCCATCCAATTCTGTGTCTCATCTTCTTAATGCTGGTCTCTGATACGGTTAGATTGTAGAGTGTCTTTGACCCTTAAGGCACTCTTCTCATTATTCTCTTCACTTATTCTGTCAACCAGAACAGTTGTCTCCCTCACTGTAATTAGACTGTAAGCTCCTCGGGGCAGGGACTCCTCTTCCGAAATGTTACTTTTATGTCTAAAGCACTTATTCCCATGATCTGTTATTTATATTATCTGTTATTTATTTGATTACCACATGTATTACTACTGTGAAGCGCTATGTACATTAATGGCGCTATATAAATAAAGACATACAATACAATACAGTTTAAAGGAAAAACAACAATACGTTACAGTGGGCCACAAGTACAGGTACTTTTATGCTCAGGCCAAATATAGATATTACTTTAATAAAATAGTTATACTGTATAAATATACAGCAATAACAATAGATAGATACTGTATAGAATAGTTATGAATAAATATACAGCGATAACAATAATAATAGATAGATACTGTATAGAATAGAGTTATATAAATATACAGCAATAACAATAATAATAGATACAGTACAGTAGTTACCGTTGGTGTCCTCTTTACTTTTTTGGTCTTACCGTGGGCATGATAGCTCACGGTTGCTGCTGGCACAAGGAGGCCAGAAGTACTTAGCCAGCGTTAAATATCCGCAATTCGTTGTCCTCTCGTGTACATCTCCTTTATTCTCATGCTGAGATCCTTAGAAATCTTTTTAACAGGCATCGCTGCGTGTAGAAAAAAATACAAGCACAAGAATGTATATTCGATGTTTAGTCTGTGTATTCAATGTGCAGTGAATCCACAAAATGGATGGTGTATTTATACTTTAATTACTCACATTAGAGTATGCCCACTTTTAACACCTGCACCTCGTCGCCATGCATAAAAGGTGACACACATTGCATAGCCCACCACTCGATGATCTGTATCTGAACTTGCCCTTGTCCAGATACTGCATTGTGCCATCTGCTTCCATGTATCAACCCCGATTCTACGGACAGGGGAACCCACTCGCCTCTGCCGTGCCTGTCATGCAGAAAAAGCAAAAGGCGGCAGCCGTTTCCAAGCCAAGGCCAAAGTGACAGGCTAAGGCTAATAAAGAAAACCTTCTGACTCCTCCAAAGGCTACAGGTAAGGCTTTAAAGAAGCCTTATTATGTCAAGAAGAAATTCGGTGATGTACACTCAAAGCAAAACAAATGGTCACCTTCTGCATCAGCCCTCGCCGCCGCTGCTGCTTCTCTCCCAGAAACCCAGAGGACACCTTCTCCATCACCCCTCGCCGCCGCTGTCGCTTTTCTCCCGGAAACCCAGAGAACACCTTCTCCATCACTCCTCGCCGCCGCTTCTCTCCCAGAAACCCAGAAGTCACCTTCTCCATCACTCCTCGACGACTGTAGATTCTCTCCCGGAAATCCACAGGGCACCTTCTCCATCACTCTTTGACGACTGTCACTTCTCTCCCAGAAATCCACAGGACACCTCCTCCATCACTCCTCAACGATGCTGCAGCTTATCTCCAGGGAACCCCCATCTCATCCTCTTATGCACCCATCTACCCAGATTTCCACAGCACCCCATGCACAAGATCCAGCTCGTTAGACCACATGCTGAATGGGTTAAGTGTCTATATCCCTGGGAACTCTATGCTGTTAAAGATAGATCTTCTTTTAGAGACCATGCTAAATATGGATCAACGGATGGAGATGGATCAACGAATGGAGAAGATAGAGACTGACATAGCGGGGATACATAATTTGCTCAGAGTTCATGCCCCTGTATCTCGGACGTCGAAGCAGAAGGGTGGCATGGATGGGATGAATGGGACATTCAACCTTCCATCACCAAGCGCACCCCCTCCATCAGAAGAATATGTGTTCATGTATGTCGTTGACGAGGATGACATGACAACCCCATCAAGACCACGCCAGGAGACAACACAGACAAGACGACCAAGACAGGAGGAAAGCATCCTCCCAGACAACCTACCCTTGCCCTCCGCCACAAGCACACCCGCTCCCAGAAGCACACCCGCTCCCAGAATCCCACCCACATACTGCTGCGGCCGAGTTTATTCGAGCATTTGCCCGTTCTCGGCCGCAGCAGTAACCTGGCGCACGCCAGAGGGTTCCGGGCGCACGCCGAAGACACGGAGGAGCGCCCTCCGATCGGGGCTTTCTCCCTCCCGCTGCCGGGTCCCCCGGAACCCCCTGCCGCCGTCCCCCACATCGCGGGACACCAGGGCTCCCTCGGGGAGCCCTGGACGCGCGTGCAGGGGGCGCAGGCACCCGATGACGCGTGACCGCGCGTCGAGGACGCGCGGCACGCCGAGGGAGTGCGGCTAGCATGCCGGGGCATCCCCAGGCTTGCGGAGCTATCCGCACTCAAATAAAATGTGCCGCCTCTGTACGCTTGCATTGCATTGCATCTTGCGCGAGCTGTCCCAGCCCCTTAGGGAGAAGTATAGGTTTGCAAGTGGTGGTGTAGCCCAGAAACATGCCATGTACATTTTTAAGCACCATGTGCCCTACGTTGGTGTACTGTGGGTGGGACCACAATGTAAACTACGAAGGGAATCGCACCAAAAAGGCTCTTCCTGAAAATTTAAGAAAGACTATTGTGGAGGAATTGCGGCGCTATTTTACAATTAGCGATCATTTAATGAAAATCGTGAGAGACTCCATAAATAGCATTTTGCGGCATACAAGACATCGTCCCCGGAAGGACGATCTGCTGGGGATCGAATTCGCTGCATGATTGGTCGTCTGTTCAAATGTTGATTCATTTTTGACTTGTTGATTGTTTTAAGTTGTATTCTAAAATGTTTTTACTTACAGTACACCATGAATGGTTTATTTACTTACTCCACCAATAAAAAAAAATGCTGCTTGTTTTAAATTGTATTAAGTTTTTACTTACAGTACACCATGAATGTTTTTTTACTTACTCCAGAACAATTGTTACTTACTGAAAGTAAACAATGGCTAGAACGCAATACTCTTCAGAGGTACATTGAGTGGGGAATGTTCCAGGGATTTAATGATTGATCATTTATGAACGTAGTAAAACCATTGAAATACTAGAAGAGCAAATTGCTGATACTATTAAGACTTTAGAACCGTTAATAATATCTAATGATTGTACAAAACTGGAATGCGAACTGAAGATGACATTAGAATCTTCAACAGAGGAGATTATGTTAATAAAACAGAAAAAAAATTATTGTGATAAAAACGATTACGATAACGGTAGACAGAAAGATTGGAGTAGGTTTGAGAATGGCAAAATTGCCGCTACCCATGGCCAAAACTCCCCTAAAAAAACAACAAGACGGTCAACATCACAAACCAAGGTTTGGAAGTTATCGTCCAGAGGGTGGGAAAGGTCAGGGGGAGCAACAAAAAGAATACAGGAGACCTTACAAATTTTTAAAAAAAGGACCCCAAGGTAATCAACAGCATTATAAACAACAGATAAGGTATAGCTACAATACAAATACTGAATATACACATAAAGATACCGATAGGAAAGAGACACAATATGATCATCAAAAAAAGGCCTATACACCCCCAAGAAAAGACTATGACCATCAACTACCTGAGCGATCCCTTTTTCTGGAGGCCCTCAAATCACGGTATTGGGACCAAAAGAAAAAGAGAGATCAGAACGGGAGAAAGGGAGACAGTGCCAAGAGTCACCAAGGACACAGAAAAGATGGCATTCACCAGAAGAGGGACGAGGGGGGGTGGAGAACCCAAACAATTAAAAAGAATAGAACAAAAGTCAGAGTAACACATGCATCAGCTAAAGGGATTTTTAATTTATCATCAGTCACTTTGACACAACATCAAGAGCAGATTCTAAATAGAGGTCTCTCCTTTTCTAAATCAAGTGGCCCAAATGGTTTTCAGCTTTTCACAGATTTACATACATTTACAAGGAATCTAACACTTAAGAGACATTTCTTAAAAAAAAAAAGAAATACACTGGCGACACACTTTATTCGAGCTCGGCTAGTCCCACGAATTCGGGTATACCCGGGTGTATTGAGGTTTGTGACTGTTTTCTGCCCGAGTGCATTGAGGTATTTTCCAGGCAGGGATTGAAGCATTTTATTCCCGCCGACTGCAATACTGCACAGTATATATATATATACTGCATTACAATTCATGAATTTATGCCATCTGGTAGACACGCGAAGCATTGCAGCCTATTAAATCCTAATCATTATCATTTAACAGATCAGCCGCCCGTCAGCCAGGCATGAACCCAGGCTGGGAAGGCAAATGCAACGGGGCTTGTCAGAGGTGAGGAGCGGCGCATTCCAGGTTTCTGCCAGGTACATACTGGGTATTTGCTCGAATAAAGTGTGTCGGTGCAGTAGGGATAGATCAGCCTGATATAGTAGGAGATGATATCTCATTGATTGAGGATGAGACCTTACCAAAGTGTCAACATACAGATTTTAAAGCACCTTTTAGATTTTACCCTGCCCAAAGTAAAGGCAGTTATATTGACTCATTTTTTAATGTGGTGAATAATGAACTAACAACGTTAGTCAAAAATGATAAACAGTCAGATATTAAATCCAATTTAAAGTATGATGAGTATTTGGCCCTTAAAGAACTACAGGACAATAAGAAGTTGATTATTCGACAAGCTGATAAAGGCGGGGGGCGGGGGGGGTAGTGATTCCACTTTTTATGGGAAATTATCTCAAGACCCCACCAACAATTCTCATTAGAATTGAAAACTTTACTTGATGAGGCTGTTCATACTACTGTCATTACAAAATCTGAATTTAAATTTTTATATTCACAGTTTCCTCGAACACCAGTGTACTATCATCTTCCTAAAATCCATAAAGCACAAATCGACCCACCAGGGAGGCCAATAATATCCGGAATTTCTTCCTTAACAGCGAACTTGTCACAGTATGTGGATTTCTTTTTGCAAAGTTACGTCCACATACTACCATCATATGTAAAAGTTACAACGGCTTTTTTAAATTTGGTTAAAACAATCACATGGCAAGAAGGTTATCGGTGGGTCACGTTTGATGTTCAATCATTATATACATGTACTGTATTCCCCATAGTAAAGGCATCGAAGCTGTAAGAGAGACCTTAACACGTGATATTAGCTTACATCCACTAAATAAGGAATTTACAGTACCAGACTTTGCCACCCTCTCAACCCTTCTGTCCGTCCTGATGAAAGGGAAGAGTTTGGTCATGGTGAAGTGGTCCGACCAGGCGGAAAAATCCTTCCAAAGCTTAAAAGACGCCTTATGTGCCCATCCCGTCCTGATCACTCCGGACTTCACCAGGGAGTTTCAGGTTCAGTGTGACGCTTCTAATGTAGGGATAGGAGCGGTCCTGTCACAAAGCGTTGGAACGGAGGAACACCCCATCATGTATATTAGCTGAAAGCTAACCATCCATGAGAAGAGATATGCCGTAGTTGAGAAAGAGAGGGTTTGGCCATCAAATGGGCATTAGAGACTCAAAAATATTATTTGTTAGGGAGAAAATGTACCCTAATAAAGTACCATGCACCCTTAATGTACATGCAGCAAAATAAAGAAAAGAATGCTCATATAACTGCTGGTTCTTGAGTCTCCAGGGCTTCCAATTCACAGTTGAACACAGGCCAGGCTCCAAGCATGGAAATGCCGACGCGTTGTCCCGAGTATACACCTCCCTATTTTCAAGTGCTCGCCCGATAACTATTGAGCAAAGGGGGGGGGGGGATATGTGATGTATTGAAGCAAAAGGTGTTTGAGGGGAGGTACATAGGACCCAGCACCTTACAGGGTGTGTTCCCTTCCCTCTCACCTGAGTCCTAATTAATGAGCTGCAAGGTAAAAGCCAGCACAGACAGTTTCCTGGTGCTGCTGCTGTGCTGATCTGAAGGCACACACAAAGACAGCCCTATGAGAGACTGCAAAGGGAAGCTGCAGGTACAGTGTCTAAAGTGGGGAAAGAGTTTAGTTCTCCCACTGTTAGTTAGGGACTAAGCTGTGTTAGTCAGAACTCCTGAAAGGAGTTAAGTTTTTGTTTCTGTTTTATGTTATGAGTTAACCCTGTTCCTGCTTTGTACCTTGTAAATAAACCCTCCTGTGCACAAACACTACGTTTCCCTGCCTTTGATCTGGATAAAAGAGACTGCAACGTGGTGTGGGCATCACAATATGTATACTGTATATGTGTATATGTATGTGTATATATATATATATATATATGTGTATATATATATATATATATATATATATATATATATATATATATATATATATATAAACACACAAAATCTAGTGCATTAGATAATGTACAAAAGTTAAAACAACAAGTAAAATGAGATAACACTCGCAAACAGCCTTGTAAAAATCGCATTGCTGAATACACTACTCAAGTGAATGCTGTCCTCTGGAGAGTACACTCCACGTGGCCGTAACAGCCTGCTCTGAAGGCTTTGGAACGTGGATCAGCTTCTGACATCTGATGTCAGTGGCAATCAGACCTCCAGGTGAATCGTGATTGTCCCTGTTAGCTGGGATATCTCCATGCTATGCTCCTTTCTCACCAAAACACAGCAAAGGAAAATTCTGCTGCAATTGCAGAGGCAGTACAGGAAGGCGTACCTTTCATAGATAGACTATAGAGGACTGAAAAAATATTCTACACATTTTATAGTGGCGAAGGCTACTTCATCAGGGGCTGATCTTTATAAAGGGGCCAGTTTATTAAAAACACATTTATAGACAAGCATAATAGCAAAATATGCGTTTATATATTCTGTATTCTAGTACTTTCATATAGGTGGTTTTTCAATGAAGAATGGTAAACTGAATGATTAAGTCTGTAAATTACAGATACAGTAGCATCTTAATGATGCAATACAATACTAAAATTCCCTAATAAAGTGTACAATGTCTATCTCTCAGTTGAGACCTTTAGGTGTCAAAGTTTGCATAGTGAAAATCCAATACGATTCTCTCTTACATAATATAATGAATCTATTGTTACACAAAAGATTTGAATAAATTATTTCTAGGCCTATTCCACTTAGGGCCTCATTCAGAAAGCCTCGATAAGGCTCTTATCGAGCACTTATCGACCAAAATGGCTACTTGTATTCAGTAAGTGCTTGATAACGGCCTGTATCGACGCAAAATCTTATGATCAAAAGAAAATCGCCAATTGAGCGGCGATCAGCCGCTTATCGACCATTTTCGGAAGGATCATAAACTCGCGCAATTCTGGTACCCACGAGTCAGCTGTCGCCACCTATCGTACCCTATCGCAGCCCTAAAAGGCGATCTTCTCTCCAAATCCAATTCACCTAAAAATTTTGGTAAATTGGTGGGGAGATGCATCGATGAGCTGCGATATGTCGGTACTTAGAAAAAATCAGGCCCTTGTCCTGCCTCGGATTGATGACGGGGGTCTCCGGAGCTGATATCCATTAATACCAGCAACGGATGCCCCCGGTATGCATCCGATGCAGGAAAAATGCATTTACAGCAACTTCATTACCATAGCGGCTAACCGCTAAGGCAATGAAGGGGTTAAACACCCATGCCAGGCTTACTGTGGCTAGCGAGGGTTGGTGAAGGGGGAATTTGGCCCTTAGTGGCTGTTTGGGCCTTGCTGGGGGGTTGCAGGGTGACTTAACCCCATCATTACCTTAGCGGTTAATACTGCTAAGGTAATAAAGGGGTTAACCCAACTGCTACCCACCCGCAAGGTCTAGACACCCATCCTTAGGGCTAATACCCCCTTCACCCATCCGTGAGGCCTACGCACCCACCCCGGACTGACTATACCTACCCTGTACCCATTGAGTAGTATAGTGGTACATCATACCCATATAATAATAATATGGGCATGATAAGCCTCTATAGTACTCAATGGGCACCCTAATTACAATACATTAATACACAAGACACACAATAATAAAACATAACTAAACTCCAAAAAACCACACTTCACTAAATAAAAATAATAGCCAGCTAATCCAATGAATACAAGCAATAACAACATCAACAATTAATTAATTAAACCATTAACCAATAAAAACAATTAATTCCTAAACCAACTCAAAATGAATAGTAACACTAACCAATCAAACCAATTAATTACTACAACATTAATGAATTTAAACATTAAAATAGAAAGAAATTCAAACAATATTTTATTACCAGTAAGCAGGAAAAAAACAAACAATGACATCCACATAATAAACTGAAAAGCTGTTGGATCAACTGTCCAGCCGTGGGCCGTGGCTACCCTTTAAAAAAAGTGAGGAGAAATGCCTCTGGGTCTTCGTTTGGCTTCATTTTATGCAGCATCACCGGTGGGTTATTTGGAATCCCTGGTCAGCCTGGGGCTGGGCCTTTGGCCAGTAATTGGAGTAGCTTTTCCTCTCGCCGGGCCTGTCACTCATCTTGCTGGGCCTGTCGCTCATCTTGCTGGGCTTGTCGCTCAGATTGCTGGGCCTGTTGCTCAGCTTGTTTCTCTGCTAGTTGGAGCTGTTGCTCAAGAAACTGAGAAAAAATTGTCTCCATTTCCCCCCTCCCCCGTCTGTGTGTGTGTGGCCCTTCAGATACAGGGCCGTCCAACATCCCACTTCTGACACCACCTGTGGCAGGACGGCCTGTAGCCGAGGTCAGGGAACAGTCCACACGTGTAGTTTCAGGATAAATGAAAACGTTCAGTGGCTTTATTTCTCCACAGCAACATAACATGCGGGTACACTGTCCCTTTAAGCAAATAAATCCTGCTCCACGTTGGGAGAAAACTGACTAACACAGCAGTCCTAGCTAGCAGGCTGGCTGGCTAAACCATACCCAAACCGTAAGAGTCTTTTTAAGCAGTCATGCAAACAAATGAAAGAAAGCTTACTTTGGCTGCAGTAAGTAGTGTGCTGTATCCTTCTGGCTAGCAGCACATCTATCCATGTGCTCTCATCTGAGACAGCCAGCTACTGCTGGTAACAAGATCCTTATCTACCTTGCTGGCTCTCAGGTGTCAGCTTACATCATGATTAGCTAGCTTCCACCTGAGTTAACTCTTATGTGTGCTGGATGAAGCACTCAGACATATGTTTCCAAGGCATAACTGATAGGGGTTGACTTCACCCTGTCACAGACAGTAACCCAGAATGAGCACTCTAAACACCTGGTGGGTGGGTAACGAAGTGGTTAAAACTTAAATCTTTAATATCCGTGTAAAATAATGGGGATTAAAACAAATATTAAACGCTCAGATCCTATAGTATGAACACAATATAATGTTCTGGATCACTGATGAACTGCATAGAATCACTAGTGTATTGCAGTGTGAACAAGGGGATAAAGTAACCACTAGTCCAATGTAATCAGCACAAAAAAACTCTAGTGCTGAGGTACGTACACTGGCGACACAGTTTATTGCACTGCGGCCAGATCCGCAAGCCGGGAGATTTCCCGGCTTGCTAGTGGCCGCCCCTCGGCGTGCCGCGCGTCACCGACGCGCGGTCACGCGTCATCGGGAGCGTGCGCCCCCTGCACGTGCGTCCAGGGCTCCCCGAGGGAGCCCTGATGTCCCGCGATGTGGGGGATGGCGGCAGGGGGTTCCGGGGGACCCGGCGGACCCGGCAGCGGGAGGGAGAGCGCCCCGATCGGAGGGCGCTCTTCCGCTGCTTCGGCGCGCGCCCGTCACCCTCTGGCGCGCGCCAGGCTACTGCTGCGGCCGAGAACGGGCAAATGCTCGAATAAACTCTGCCGCAGCAGTATAAGTGTGCAGATGTCACGGCTGTGCTCGCCACAAACCTGGGTCGGACCGCGTGGCTGAGGTGGGGTTGTAAAAGCACCGACCTTCGACCGCGCAGGCGGATCCGGATTGCGCAGTTCATAGTCGTATGTAGCAGGATCAGGATAGGAGAAGACAGCATCGTCGGTGGACACGCCAGGGTCAGGACTGGAGACATCAGGGTAAACGTTATTCAAGCAGGAGTTCTGCAACAGGTAGTCAGTAGAGCCCCGCTTCAGCTTAGGAGCGCGGGAGTGGCTTCTACGCATGCGGCGACCATGGCCCATGGTACTGGTCTCAGGAGGTGGTAGACAGACCAGAGTAGCACACCGCCTAGCTGCACTGGTAAACCAGTGCATCAGCGCAAGAGTCCAGAGCGGGCTGGGGAATCCTCCATTTCAGCGCAGGAACCAGGACACGGCCTCTCTAGATTAGGGAAAGAGTAGGCCCCAGGAACCAGGAAGCTGAAGATACACAGTGAAACCTCCGCTTCAGTGCAGGAAACAGGAACAGACCGCTGCGTGAATATAGCAGTCGGTCACAGGAAACAAGGAGCTGAAGTAACAAGGAGAGTACTCAGTTTCAGCACAGGAAACAGGAACTGACCGCTGCATGAGACTAGCAGCCGGTCACAGGAACCAGGGAGCTGAAGACAACAAGGAGAGTACTCCGCTTCAGCACAGGAACAGACCGCTGCGTGACACTAGCAGCCGGTCTCAAGAACCAAGGAGACAGACAAGTCAATGCTTATGGCAGAACACAGAGACATCCAGCAAGGACTATGCTCGGCAGGGAGCATTGTGGGAAAGCAGTACTTAAAGGTCAGAGAACCAATGGCAGAAGGGGCGTGTGGCAGTATTGCTTTGGTGAGTGAATCCAGGCTGCAGTAAATATCAGGGGAAGTGTTCCAGGACTGCACGTGTCTGTAAGGTAAGGCAAACAGTAAACCGAGGAGCGGATTCCTTACAGTACCCCCCCCCCCCCTTCACGTGAGACCTCCGGGCGAACAAGACCACTCATAGAGTTGGGGGACCAGGAGTTGTTCCTGAACCATCTAGGATTGGTGTTAGAGTCATGGTCCAGAGACTCCTGGTCACTCCTTTGTGTACCCCCACCCCCCGGAGAGAACTGCGGCCAGACAGGGCCATCCATGGGTCTCGGGGACATCGAGTTGTTCCTAAAGTTTTTTAGGCGGAAAGGGGATCCGTAAACGAGTAGTTCCTTGGTGAGTACTGTTCTAGGATATGAGAGTGGTGGTAGAGATATCATTGGTACATGGCTCGCCCCGCGAAATGGCTTGGGAATCCAAGGCTGTGAAGAACCAGAGGGTTCCGGAGCAGAAACGGCAGAAGAACCCCCACTGGGAACCCAGTCTTTAGTAATGGGACCAGAATTTAGGATAAGCGGCCTTGATAGTTGATCGAATATACCAGGACGACCTTCGGGACAGACAAAGTCTTGGCTGACCTCTGCATGTAGGTATTTGAGAGGGACTTTTCCTCCAGAGGTCTCCCAGGTAGTGGTCAGCGAGGGTATAGGGAGGGTGGGAGCATTTCTCGGTATTGGTATGGAAGCTGACAGGGCAAGCAGTAAACCAGACATAGAGACCGAAATCTTGGGATACGTACAGAGTATTTCCAACTCAAATGAAATAACAGGGGCAACAGAAGGTTCCGAGGGGGAAAACCATGGTTTCACAGAGGCAGAGAAGCACTCAGCAGTGGAGCTCCCAAATACTGGGGAACCCTCAGTGGGAGATAGCATTGTCTGGGGAGTAGGAATAGGCTTTGGGGCTTTAATATCAGAAACTTGAGAATCAGGCAGAGCAAGGGTAGCGGAGGGAGGGGAGCTAACCTCAGAAGCTGAAGTCTGTACTTCAGTGACAGGGACCTGAGTGACTACAAAAACAGCAGCGAGTAAAGGAATTGACTCCGGAGCTGGAGGCTCGGAATCCATAACAGAAACATCTCGCAAAGCAGGGGTACCGATAGGAGAACAAGCGTCAGGAGCTGGTGCCTGGGAATCAGTGACTGGTAATGGGAGAGTAATGATGAGAGTTAAAGAGACAATAAGCGGTAAGTTGGAACCGTGGAAACTCACAATAGCAGAAACCTTTGAAGTAAAAGGAGTCTTATCCAAAACTGCAAGGGCCCTAACAACAGGGGTGCTGGTCATGACAAAAACAGATTTAGGCGTGTTTACTAGTGCAAAAATTCTGATAACGGGACTCCTAGCCAGTGGTGAGGGTGTCAGGGTTTGACTAGTGAGAAAATCAGATATAGTGATAAGTGACTTAGAATCAATCACTGAGGTTCTATGTTTGCTGGACATGTGTGAGAAAGTACCCTTTAAGACAGGAATTTTAATTTTTACCCCGAGTAACCCAACGGTTGCTGGAGCACGTTTAGCTGCAGTGCTGAGGGACTGAGGTTTAGCAAGGGCAGAAAAACTAAATAGCTCAGATTTAAACACCAGGACTTGTAATATAGGCAGGGTGGTCTCAGACTGTACTAAGGGGGTAACAACAGATATGCTGATCCCTGGAGGGTTTGCATGGGCAGAGAAATCAGGGGAACTAACAGCAAGGACGACCTCTATAGAAAGAGATTCTGAATCTAAAGGGAGGTTTTTACCTCTCCGAGTATCAGGGCCAGCAAGGCAAATTTCAGAGAGAGGGGAAACTGTGTGCAGGCTTCTAGCTAGCACATATGAAAAAGCGTCACTTTTGAGTGAAAACAGTGTGTCAACAAACCCTCCTGGGAACACCACATGAACCCCAGGAGGGGCATACTGACCACTGTACGGTTTTAACCCTAAGCTTTGAGAAGGAGAGAACACAGACAGTACACGGGGGATAATCATAACTGTACTGGTCTCTGAAGTGGATATTTGGTAAGGAGTGTCTGGGAAACCAGAAATGACTGCAGATTCCACGACGTGGGGACTATGTGCTGAAGCAGGGATCATCGCTCTCTGGGTGACAGACTGGTTCAGCGAAGTACCCGGGAATGGGAACTCTGCGACCAAGCTTAGGGGAAAACTTGGTAACTGAATACATTTAACTGGAAACAGAACTTTAGCCGAAGTTTCAGGGGGCGCAGCAGCTGAGACTTGAGCTGAAGCAGGGGTTTTATAGCAAAAACTAACTAAGGATTCAGCAACCTTGGGGAAGTCATTTAATGCAACCTCTGCTGTAGGACTTGGGGACACATTCTCTGAGGCTAGAACGAAGGCATTAGCTTGGAGGCAGCAAGAATTTACAGGAGTTAATGCAGACAGTACCAGAGAGTAGAACATAGAGAGTTTTTCCTCTGTAATTGGTGAGACAAGGGATTTTTCCTCTGCAGCTAGGGACGTGACCATGGCTGGCGGAGAACAGGGGGTTACCAAAGGGGACTCAGAGAGCTGCCCCATAGGGGTTAATACAGGAATGACCCTGGGAACAGAACTTAGAAATTCAAACTGAGTACGTGGAGGTAGGAGGGATTCGTTCTCTGACAGGGAAGGCATACAGAACTGCCTAGCAGGGGTTAAAGCAGAAAAAACTTCAAGGGCAGAAAAGGGAGATTCAGAGTTAGGAATAGAGGGACAAAGGGACATGTTCTCGGATACTAGAGCCTTAGTGTTGGCTAGAGAAATATACGTAAATTCCAGGGGAACCTCACAGGACTGATCAGCAGGGGTTAACGTAGACGTATCATTGGTGTCAGAGTACCCGGGTGTACAATCAGGGCTAGGGACCATGGCAGCTTCTAAGTTAGGGGGCAGTGATAGTGGGTCAGTTTGGTCATTTCCTGGAGAGGGAGATATGTCCCCAGGTTTAGCGACAGGACTGGCAGCACAGGTGGACTGCCAAGCGGCAGCGTAGCTGGCGAGGAGAGGGTCCTGTTCCTTTATGCAAATGTCCAAAGTCTGGGAAAGTACACG
This sequence comes from Ascaphus truei, assembly GCF_040206685.1. Lineage (NCBI taxonomy): Eukaryota > Metazoa > Chordata > Amphibia > Anura > Ascaphidae > Ascaphus > Ascaphus truei. The sequence goes on from NC_134484.1 coordinate 300,037,252, forward strand.
GAGTGTGTCTTGAGCATGAACCAACATGAAGAGAGGGTCCTGTTGTACTACGGGAATGTCCAATGATAAGGCCAAGGCAAAGAGTATATCTTGGGCGTTGGCAAGTTTGATAGGATTCACATTATCCCAGGTTAAAGGGGAACCAGGGGAGCAAACACAAGCGGCCAGAGACCGTTTTAAGTCCTTGAGGCAGTAAGCCTTAATAATGAGATCGTTACGGCATTGTCTTTGCAACGGGGTTAAACCTTCATACATAATCTGTTCTTCAATCAGGGGTAGTATTTCGCACAGATACTGGTTTTCAAACTGGGACTGGTCTACAGGCCGGGACAGGATTTCAGACAGAAACTTACCAACCCTCACCACAGGGCGGTCCGAGTTTGTGGGGCCGAGCATACTGTCACGGCTGTGCTCGCCACAAACCTGGGTCGGACCGCGTGGCTGAGGTGGGGTTGTAAAAGCACCGACCTTAGACCGCGCAGGCGGATCCGGATTGCGCAGTTCACAGTCGTACGTAGCAGGATCAGGATAGGAGAAGACAGCATCGTCAGTGTACACGCCAGGGTCAGGACTGGAGACATCAGGGTAAACGTTGTTCAAGCAGGAGTTCGGCAACAGGTAGTCAGTAGAGCCCCGCTTCAGCCTAGGAGCGCGGGAGTAGCTTCTGCGCGTGCGGCGACCATGGCCCACGGTACTGGTCTCAGGAGGTGGTAGACAGACCAGAGTAGCACACCGCCTAACTGCACTGGTAAACCAGTGCTTCAGCGCAAGAGTCCAGAGCGGGCTGGGGAATCCTCCGTTTCAGCGCAGGAACCAGGACACGGCCTCTCTAGATTAGGGAAAGAGTAGGCCCCAGGAACCAGGAAGCTGAAGATACACAGGGAAACCTCCGCTTCAGTGCAGGAAACAGGAACAGACCGCTGCGTGAATATAGCAGCCGGTCACAGGAAACAAGGAGCTGAAGTAACAAGGAGAGTACTCAGTTTCAGCACAGGAAACAGGAACTGACCGCTGCATGAGACTAGCAGCCGGTCACAGGAACCAGGGAGCTAAAGACAACAAGGAGAGTACTCCGCTTCAGCACAGGAACAGACCGCTGCGTGACACTAGCAGCCGGTCTCAAGAACCAAGGAGACAGACAAGACAAGGCTTATGGCAGAACACAGAGACATCCAGCAAGGACTATGCTCGGCAGGGAGTATTGTGGGAAAGCAGTACTTAAAGGTCAGAGAACCAATGGCAGAAGGGGCGTGTGGCAGTATTGCTTTGGTGAGTGAATCCAGGCTGCAGTAAATATCAGGGGAAGTGTTCCAGGACTGCACGTGTCTGCAAGGTAAGGCAAACAGTAAACCGAGGAGCGGATTCCTTACAGCAGACCCTGAAATAGCAGTAAAGCAACGGACAAGGAAAACGGCCCCTAGCCAGGTCTGCCAGTATACTAGAGGGTTCTCTATGGAATTATTTTTCTGCAAAGTTGATCAAATATTTAATTATTTATCATTTTTAACCATCTTTTTCTCTCAAATGTGTCCCACCTATAAATCTGTGTCTATGAGTTTTTTATGCTACAGGTTGTTCTTTCAGCAAATCAGATGCTATTTTGTGTTCTAAAAGTTTCTGTCAGAAGACTATAGCAGATTATATTTATATTCAGTAGGGTTCATTTGAGATTTCTAATGAAAATGTTATACCCAAAGGTTTTAGGTTAGTTTTGCTATACATCAAGCAATTCCATTAAGGTTATGCTTTAAATGCTGTTATCCTTTATGTGATATTGTTCACATGTAATACAAGTGAACAAAAGGAGGGTGTTATTGCTGTTATTATTGCTGGCTGCATCTGAAACCGCATGGCAAGGGCTGAGAGTGTCAGCTCTTGGCTCTTGGGTATAATATTGTACCTTACTATGTTGCCTGTAATTTTTCTTTTTATACCCCCATATGGGTATAAACTAGGAACTGTGTATGTAGGGTTAACTGTGTAAGCCCAGTGGGCTAGTTAATGCATTCTCTGTGTATTCCCTTTGCCTCCTGGGCCTGCAGCTGTCTGTGCAAGCTTATAAGTGGATTGCCTTGTATGGGTGGCCCCTTAAGAGAAATAGCTGCAGAGGAGAGTCTCCTGGCACATGAGGGAAAGGGAGGGGATATTTTGGCCTGTCTTGTCTGCCAGCAAGGTATTCTTAGCTGGTGTCTTAGAGAAGAGCAGGTTTTAGAACCCCACATGATAGGTGCAATTGGTGGAGTGCAAGCTCTTGTGTCTACATGTTGGTTTTATGTGTTCTAAACCTGTAATGTATTGTGTTTGTCCTGTGATTTAAACCCAGGTTGGTGAATTACATGTGAAGAAGCATTCCAATGCCCCGGCTCAGATATGGAGTGCCTGAAAGTGAACTGACCCTGTTATTTTCTATGTCATATTCCCTTAGCGGAACTGTGAAATTTCTTGTGTGTCAGTTTTAGGGGGATATTTGGGTGGAAATATAATTATTTTGGTTGCAGGAGTTGTGGGGCCAAAGTGCTGGTAGTCACTTAATTTTCCCCAGCAAGCAGGCATGATTTGACGGTACGCAGTGTGAATTACACCAGGGCCTCCCTGTGCCCCCCAGACTACTGGATTTCGAGCCCAAATCTCCCCAAGGTATTTTCCTAATAAGTATAAGGTTCCCCAAAGTATATTCTCTGTTTCTTGTGTTTGTGAGTTTTCAAGGTCTTATCCGAATAAACCACCATTTGTTTTTCTGCCTGTATTGCCTTGTGATTGATCCCTTAAATATAAAGGTGTATTTGGTCTGGCCTAATGTGACAATCAGATATAATTTTCTCTCATGGGAAGACCAATGGTCACCCTAGGTACCTTGTAGATTTAATGTTGTATGATTATGCTCTAAACAGACGATTTTAATCAGCATCTATTGTGTGAAACTAATGCAATTGTCTCATGTCCAGGTGCAGTCCTTCCAATTAGATGAAGATAAAGGTGACACAAAAGCGCTTTTCATCTAAAGTGGAGAGCCCTATTCCAGATTCTACCCAGTCAGAGTATTTTTCCTGGATCCATGTTACACAAGTGCACCCACAGTCGCTTCAAATTAAACCTCAACAAAGGAGGGAAGGCCTAAAGACACAGCCGTTCTCAGTTGGTGTTTTGGTTCATAAGAAAACCCGGCACTTACCAAAATAAAAGGAGAAAAGTTCATAGGAAGAAAATTCGGACCTCAACATATGAACTTTGAACTTTTTAATAACCTTTCTTTTTCCAGGTTTTATTATTTTAATTACAATGTTTATTCTATTAGGTTTATATAAGTGGTGTCCACATGAAGACGATAGGGTAGTAACAAGAATATTTTGTTATATAATGGAATCCTGGTAAACAAAGCCCACATCTTAGGTGCAATATATCCCAATGTACTATCCATACCCAATAAGTTGCACCCCAGGAACACAAGAGTTATATTTAACCCCTTGGAAAAAGACAAGATGCTATAAGATATTTGTAGAACTATATATATAAGAAATTGGTTATGAAGGGAGTAGAAATACAAGTTTACCCTAGGGAAATTATTGACTCTGTGATAGAAAGATAGATAAAGTATTATCCTGCAACTAGACCTGGTTATGTTATTTGGGAAAGTGGTTCCAGTGTTTGAAGGTAGAGTTGGGATTTGTTGGGAATTGGTGTTTGGATTAGTTCGCTGGGAGCGAAGCTAGTGGATGTTTTTGTATGTGTGTCTGTCCTACTCATTACTCTCTGTGTTATGAACAGCAAAACTTTGGTCCAGAAGTGCGTTGCAACCCCCACCGATGCTATGTCTCTTTTGGTGATGAAGATGTCAGCAGTCCCCCAGAAGAGACCGAAAAAAGAAATCAACTGGGCCAATACAATGGCCAGAAAGGAATCTAGTTATGCACTATGGGACTATTTTTTTGGTCCGGCAGGACTATGATATGGTTAACTGTTCTTTAAAAAGACTGTCTCTAAAGGATAAGCGGGGGCTGAGAAGATTGGATATGAGGAAGGTGGGGAGGTCATCCAAGTAAAAATCTAAATAGAATTTAAATAATGGTCATCATACCTAAGCAAAGAATACGAAATTGAAAGGCATTAATTATTAAAAATAGCTCAGTTAAGAGAGTAGCAAGAGGTCTAATACCCTTTTAGGAATGTATGATTTATATGCAAAAGGAAATTTTTCAGTAGTCAATATAAATGCCGTTTTTACACGATACTAAAAGGCGCTATTTTTAAGGCTCAGCAATAGATAAGAACTGTAGTTTTGCAAAATTGTATGGCATTGGGTTATCTGATGGCAGCACAAGGAGGGGTTTGTAAATTAGTGGGTAAAGAATGCTGTTCTTATATTGACACCCAATCAAAAAGTATACACCATGATAAGGATACTCTAGCAGAAATTCAATCTAGAATGTGAGAAGAAACGAAAGAGTTTGATTTTACATTTGGCCTTGAAAATTGGCTCGGTGTATTGGGAATTAAATTCTTTACGGAATTAGGATAATCGCAGGTTTATTACTCTGTGTGTATGAATTAATCTAGATGGCTAAATGTGTAATCAGCTCTATTTTTGCAAAAGAAAACTGTTTCTGCTTTTAGCTCGACCGTTATGTATATGTCTCCCACCAAGAGAGCGAGAAATACCAATAGTCTTGGTACTCGTCAACCACCCATATGTTCATCTCTGATTATGAAACGAGATACCTAAAAGAGATAGGTTTCTGCAGGCACATGGTCTCTTGGAGGTTTCTCCCTTGGAGTTTTTCCTCTCCTTAGTGGTTTGCAGAAGAATAAATGGGATTGGTCAATTGGTTTGTTCTTTCAGAACAAAAGGAGGGATGTAAGGTTAAAACTGTCTTCTGTTAGCTCTGGAATTGATAAGGTTAAACAGAATACGCTGGCCTTGCTATTTTCACGGGAGGCTATTGTAAATAGCTTTTAGACCAACTGTTTCGTGCCTGTCATATGTTGTTAAAACAAGGCTACAGAGGATAGGGCTGCCTTATAAGTCACCATTGTACATTCCTCTTGCTCAGCAGTTAAATGTTTTAAGATCTAAAGAAAAGGCATTATGTAGAGGTTACATGTAAATTTAGATGTGTACCCATATTTGTAACAGATGACAACTGTATTTTTGTCCCTGCCTTATGTATAAAACCTGCTTCGTGAACCATTAAAACTCAGTTGTGGGAATTCAACCATCAGCCTCCTTGAATTCTTACAGCTCCGAGCTCGTATGCTATACTATTTGAATGCATCCCATATCTGTTGCGTTCCAGTATGCTCCCGGGAGAAGTTATGTTTTGCTTGCCCTAGAAGGACCTGATCTGTAGAGATCTAACAAATATGATTATTGTTTTTCTATTTTTTCAAGTTGTTACTATCAGCAGAGAGATAAGTATTAACCGAGGCCGGTTATAAAGAAGACATTTTTTAAATCTCACCATTCATAGTACTTTCTCATTTTAAATCCAAAGATGGATGAATATAGGATCTGAATTAAACGTAAATTTTAAATTGACAATGTTGGTATTCATTTGATCTTTAAATTGCTGAGGGCTTTTTTCATTTCCCTGCCAAATAATCAGAATATCCTATATGAAACTCATAAAATATACAAGTTTATCCAAATGTGGGTTATTGCTCCAGATTTTAATCTGTTCCCAATATCCAATTATGAAATTACCATAACTAGGGGCAAAGCGTGTGCCCGTTGTCATGCCCCCAGTTGGCAGATAAAACTGATTATTGAAATTGAAATAATTATCTCAAGTATAAAACTTATACTTTTAAGTATGAATTGTTGTTGTAAAAGGGGAATTTAATTTCTACGTTCGAGGAAATAACCAACTGCCTGAATTCCTTCTTCATGTATGTTAGAAATCCATTTATTATATTAAAATGTATGAATGGGAACTTATATCAAGACAATAGCATTGAGAATATGTTGTAAGATTTTGAATTTTTATGAAACAATGGGAACTGAATCCCAAGTGAGGTCGTCTGATATATAGCAGATGTTGGGGTTAACTCGAGTACCCCAAAAGATCACTTGACGAAACAACAAAGAGTGGGGAGTGATCACAGTACCATACTAATTGAATGAAGTGTTTATATACATAGGTGAGGTAATCGAGGGGTGGGTGCAAACTGTGAACTGAAAGTGAATCAGAAAAAAGGGGAAGGGGAAACACAAAATGGATGTGCCCCCAAAAGAATTCACTTAAATGCACACCGCCCAAGTGTAAAAATTAACTTTTAATAAATCCTTAAAACATATATTACCAAAGTAACGTGTGATGTGGATTAAAAATGTATTAAATCGTAGCTATCAAGCAACCGTGTCATTGATTATTCATACTATCCCGGTATCATTGATACAATGGGATGTTAAAGACAGGGAATGCTATAAGTAGGGTATAAAACCCCTCTGGGGTAACGGTAAGACCAAATGTGGAGTGATATATAATTATATACAGGCAAGTGGCCACAGGATTAAATATCCTAATGCTGCTAAATATAGCCCCCTGCACATTTACATGGAGATTGGTCTAGATAATGACGCTGGCATGTGATTGTCTAATAACTGTATTGTAGAACTTCCAAATACCGCAGTACTTGCTTAAATGCACAGCAATATAATATGGAGACACCTCACATTGGGTGCAGGTATAGCAGGCACACTGACCATGGATTGATAATAAATAGTTAGCTCATATGGTCTACTCAGTTACACCCAGGATACTGCAAACACTACATTAAAAACAGCTCCAAGTAGGAGACTGACAACATTGCGCGTCCAACGCGCGTTTCCCTCCAGCAAAGGAGCTTCTTCAGGGACAAGTATTACTGGGGGAATGAGGTCTAAACCCTTTTATACCCTTACAGCACCCTAATTGCACAATCAATGAATAACAGCTGTTGCACATGCGCACTGAGGTCCGTTCCAAACTGGCTCAATAAACTACTCAAAAGTTAATAAAAAGAGTTTTATTCATGAACCGCAGTGTTGTGCCTTCATTTTACCATATTCGCGTTGTTTTCTGTTCATTTATTAAGCTTATAAAGCCTTTAAACATTCGCGCCGAATAAAGTGTCTAATGCGCATGCGCGGGGGCTTTAAACCCATTCTGGGAGTCCTTGCATGCATACTGCGCACGCGCGGGACCTTAGAAACATTTTAGATCGACTACGTCCACTGCGCATGCGTGGGGACTTAGGAAAAATTCCAGTCATTTCCCATGCTTATAGCGCATGTGCGAAGACTTGGAAAAAGTTTTAAGTGTTATGAATATAAGCTGCGCATGCGCGAGGTCTTCGGAATAATTCCATTGGCCCCCCTTATTCATTGCGCATGCGCAAAAACTTAAAGTTAGATTATCCAGTCCCAAACACATTGCGCAGGCTCCGGGACTTTAAATTCTGCCCATTATTGCCGCGCATGCGTCGGGACTTATGAAAAATACACAATTCCAAGTCCGCTTATAACGCGCATGCGCGGCAACATAGAAATCGCCACACTTTAGATCTAATGGTACAGCGCATGCGTAGGGACTTTGAAATATTTCCATTGCGGTCTATATGGATGGCGCATGCGTGGGCACTTAGGAAATTTTTGCGAATTTTACCTGATGATATTGTGCATGCCTGGGGACTCTAAATTCATAACAGAGACTCCCTAGGTTTTATGATTGTAAAGTGATATTAAGCATTGTCCACAATGGACCTAGGGACAATGTAATAAACTGTGTGACCAGGTGCTGATTGCATAAAGATGGTATTATGTATATAACAAATGTAACGGGTGATGAAAAAGGGGGGAGGGGAGAGAAAGGGGGGGGTGGTGGGGGGAAAGGGTATATAAGACCTGTAGTACACATTTATATTGTCCGGTGATTATACCAATAAAGTTGATTCTATACAATCCACCATAAATGTAGTTTATTGAGCAATGTGTCGGCTTAGAATGCAGTGATTGATGATTAGATTTAACAATATATGAAACGTAAATGTATGTATGTACAGAATTAATTGTATATAATTATCATATATGGCACATATACGCACATTACACGAACACTATGCCCACTGTTGGGCGTAGGACTTTAATAATATTGTCACTAGTCTAAATAATAATAGTAGTTTTTAAATATAATAATATATTAAATCAATACCGATAGCTGGAAATTGTCATAGCAGACAATGGAAAAGACATAGCTGGTTATCAGAGAAACCAGTGACCTATATATTCACGATGTGTAGTGAATGGATACTTGTGTCCATACAAATGATCCCCGAATCAAATAAAGGGCGTAAAAGTGAACCCCTCATTAAGGCCATTTGGACTCCTGGTTTTTAACTTATAAATCCATTCTGCTTCGATACGAAGCAAGGATTGGTCAGTATTACCGCCTCTCATGGGACATTTCAATTGGTAAATGCCCATGAATTTAATTACACTCGTATCGCTATTATGACATTGTGAAACGTGTCTAGCAACCGATGTCTCTGCAGAGTGTTTGATGGAATTAATGTGTTCAAGAACACGTCTGCGTAATTGTCTAGTTGTTTTTCCAACGTATCTCTTACCACATTGACATGTGATGAGGTAGATAACGTTGGTAGAACGACAATTGATAAAACTGTCCACGCAGGGGTGTAAAGCGTGCCAACATATCAACGTTGGCAAAACATTCGCTAATCACGACAATACTTCACAATTTTGCGTGGACAGTTTTATCAATTGTCGTTCTACCAACGTTATCTACCTCATCACATGTCAATGTGGTAAGAGATACGTTGGAAAAACAACTAGACAATTACGCAGACGTGTTCTTGAACACATTAATTCCATCAAACACTCTGCAGAGACATCGGTTGCTAGACACGTTTCACAATGTCATAATAGCGATACGAGTGTAATTAAATTCATGGGCATTTACCAATTGAAATGTCCCATGAGAGGCGGTAATACTGACCAATCCTTGCTTCGTATCGAAGCAGAATGGATTTATAAGTTAAAAACCAGGAGTCCAAATGGCCTTAATGAGGGGTTCACTTTTACGCCCTTTATTTGATTCGGGGATCATTTGTATGGACACAAGTATCCATTCACTACACATCGTGAATATATAGGTCACTGGTTTCTCTGATAACCAGCTATGTCTTTTCCATTGTCTGCTATGACAATTTCCAGCTATCGGTATTGATTTAATATATTATTATATTTAAAAACTACTATTATTATTTAGACTAGTGACAATATTATTAAAGTCCTACGCCCAACAGTGGGCATAGTGTTCGTGTAATGTGCGTATATGTGCCATATATGATAATTATATACAATTAATTCTGTACATACATACATTTACGTTTCATATATTGTTAAATCTAATCATCAATCACTGCATTCTAAGCCGACACATTGCTCAATAAACTACATTTATGGTGGATTGTATAGAATCAACTTTATTGGTATAATCACCGGACAATATAAATGTGTACTACAGGTCTTATATACCCTTTCCCCCCACCCCCCCCCTTTCTCTCCCCTCCCCCCTTTTTCATCACCCGTTACATTTGTTATATACATAATACCATCTTTATGCAATCAGCACCTGGTCACACAGTTTATTACATTGTCCCTAGGTCCATTGTGGACAATGCTTAATATCACTTTACAATCATAAAACCTAGGGAGTCTCTGTTATGAATTTAGAGTCCCCAGGCATGCACAATATCATCAGGTAAAATTCGCAAAAATTTCCTAAGTGCCCACGCATGCGCCATCCATATAGACCGCAATGGAAATATTTCAAAGTCCCTACGCATGCGCTGTACCATTAGATCTAAAGTGTGGCGATTTCTATGTTGCCGCGCATGCGCGTTATAAGCGGACTTGGAATTGTGTATTTTTCATAAGTCCCGACGCATGCGCGGCAATAATGGGCAGAATTTAAAGTCCCGGAGCCTGCGCAATGTGTTTGGGACTGGATAATCTAACTTTAAGTTTTTGCGCATGCGCAATGAATAAGGGGGGCCAATGGAATTATTCCGAAGACCTCGCGCATGCGCAGCTTATATTCATAACACTTAAAACTTTTTCCAAGTCTTCGCACATGCGCTATAAGCATGGGAAATGACTGGAATTTTTCCTAAGTCCCCACGCATGCGCAGTGGACGTAGTCGATCTAAAATGTTTCTAAGGTCCCGCGCGTGCGCAGTATGCATGCAAGGACTCCCAGAATGGGTTTAAAGCCCCCGCGCATGCGCATTAGACACTTTATTCGGCGCGAATGTTTAAAGGCTTTATAAGCTTAATAAATGAACAGAAAACAACGCGAATATGGTAAAATGAAGGCACAACACTGCGGTTCATGAATAAAACTCTTTTTATTAACTTTTGAGTAGTTTATTGAGCCAGTTTGGAACGGACCTCAGTGCGCATGTGCAACAGCTGTTATTCATTGATTGTGCAATTAGGGTGCTGTAAGGGTATAAAAGGGTTTAGACCTCATTCCCCCAGTAATACTTGTCCCTGAAGAAGCTCCTTTGCTGGAGGGAAACGCGCGTTGGACGCGCAATGTTGTCAGTCTCCTACTTGGAGCTGTTTTTAATGTAGTGTTTGCAGTATCCTGGGTGTAACTGAGTAGACCATATGAGCTAACTATTTATTATCAATCCATGGTCAGTGTGCCTGCTATACCTGCACCCAATGTGAGGTGTCTCCATATTATATTGCTGTGCATTTAAGCAAGTACTGCGGTATTTGGAAGTTCTACAATACAGTTATTAGACAATCACATGCCAGCGTCATTATCTAGACCAATCTCCATGTAAATGTGCAGGGGGCTATATTTAGCAGCATTAGGATATTTAATCCTGTGGCCACTTGCCTGTATATAATTATATATCACTCCACATTTGGTCTTACCGTTACCCCAGAGGGGTTTTATACCCTACTTATAGCATTCCCTGTCTTTAACATCCCATTGTATCAATGATACCGGGATAGTATGAATAATCAATGACACGGTTGCTTGATAGCTACGATTTAATACATTTTTAATCCACATCACACGTTACTTTGGTAATATATGTTTTAAGGATTTATTAAAAGTTAATTTTTACACTTGGGCGGTGTGCATTTAAGTGAATTCTTTTGGGGGCACATCCATTTTGTGTTTCCCCTTCCCCTTTTTTCAGATGTTGGGGTTTGCTTAAGTCCTTGTAGGAAATCTGACCCTCAAGCTGTTTAGAGAAATTCCTTTGTCCTAAACCACCATGAGGTAGGAAGGGGCAGAGTTAGTGATTTACAGTATAACTACCAGTTGCATCTCCATTCTTTTTCCCTTTCCTGCTGGACTCTCTTAGATCATACTCACTGCAAGCATCATCTAAGCAGCATGTGAGTGAATAAGGAATCATTTGTTCTATAATCAGAAGCACATGTGTAGCCATGTGTAAGATTGGTGTACATATCTCTTTCTCATGTTGGCAGTAACCCTGGTAAGTATGCAGGATTGCCAGCAACAATCAATGGAGGTTTGCCCTCAAACTCTGGTGAGGTGTCATATGTCCCCAAAGGAAGTGACAACATGCATTGTGCCCACACTTAGTGGCACAGAGCAGGTTTGTTCTCTGGGGGGTGATATACACTGGCGACACACTTTATTCGAGCTTGGCTAGTCCCACGAATTCGGGTATACCCGGGTGTATTGAGGTTTGTGACTGTTTTCTGCCCGAGTGCATTGAGTTATTTTCCAAGCAGGGATTGAAGCATTTTATTCCCGCTGGCTGCAATACTGCACAGTATATATATATAAACTGCATTACAATTCATGAATTTATGCCATCTGGTAGACACGCGAAGCATTGCAGCCTATTAAATCCTAATCATTATCATTTAACAGATCAACCGCCCATCAGCCAGGCATGAACCCAGGCTGGGAAGGCAAATGCAACGGGGCTTGTCAGAGGTTAGGAGCGGCGCATTCCAGGTATCTGCCAGGTACATACCGGGTATTTGCTCGAATAAAGTGTGTCGGTGCAGTAAGACACAGCACTGCCTAAAGTTAAGTTTCCTGTTGTTGTGATGCTCTGTTCACTGAGAGGCACGTGAAGGTCTGCAACAATGTTGCAGTGTCTCCTGCTAGCTGTGAGTCAGTGAGCATACGCAGCACATTGAGCAGAGTTAGAGGAGCTGACAGAGACAGAACAGCTCAAGAGAGGAGCTTACAGCAGACAGAGAAGCTGGGGAATCTTTTTGAGAGTAAAGGTGGAAAGCAGCTCTATTAGGGACAAGGGACCTTCCTAAGAGAGTGCTACAAAGAGATGAGTGGCTGAGCTGTTATCTGTGAGGGGCAGCTTGCCCATACCACCATGCAAATAAAGATGCCCTTGTTAAAGATACCTCCACTGGGTGAGTGTGAAGTTACTCAGCAGTGGATGGCACCACTAAGAAGGAGTTCCTCACCAGGACCATCTCCCTGCGGAAGCACAGATCCTGATGAGGTGGAGGCGCTGCACATGAAGTAAGTTGGACTCGCACCCACTACCTCAGCTACCTGTCCTGCTGCCATCCTCTATAACACCAAGCGGGAGACTCAGGAGTCCTGTTACTAGCAGGTGCACCACCACACACGACCTTGTAATGGGGACCGGTTAGACCACACGGGCCAATGTGAGATTGGGTGAGTCAGACAAGGGGGGTCCAGCCGTTACACATGTATCATGTTTGTCATCAACTTTTATTTCTAAATAACTTTGTAAGAATAAATTGACTTTGTCGACTGGAAAACCATCTTCTGAAGTTTTGGAATATTTCTGAACAAGAAATAATAACAAGAATTATTGTTATTTAACAATGTATGATGGAGGTATAAGAGATTCCACATCACAACTAACCCATTGATGGGTCTCTTCCCAATGGATGTCTTAAAGGGAATTAAGTACATAGCTACTGTCTTTAAGATGAGATTTAAGGTCCATCACATATGATTAACTGCTAATTTGCCACAATATGTAAATACATTTCTTTAAAGAGTTAATGCTGGAGATAATTGATCTTCCCGGTGGATTAAATTAATTTTTATGTATTTTGGGGAGGTTACGTTACTTGATAAGTAGATATTTGAATTCCTCTTTATTCAAAATATTATTCTAAAGTGCTCCCTGTAATTGGGAGCTAAGTTGTTTTAGAAAATTTTCGTTTGATTCTCCGTTAAGCAGTCTATAAGATCAACAAATGATTGGCCTCTTCTACATAATGCTTAATATCCAATATCACCGTTCCCCCTCATTTATCTGCCTGTTTAATAACAATGCGATCATTAGTCTTCAATTCCTTTTAGGCTTGTTGTTCTAAGAGAGTCTTGTTAGGGACCTTTCTACAATTTTTATTACATAATTCATGAAAATCTTCATTATCCATTTTGAAAAATGTCTCCCCATAACTTCCCCTAGAAGTAACAGGATAAAAGCTACCAGTGGCCCTCACTTTATTAAAAGAATCTTGAATTAAATCAGTCATATCTCAGTCGACGTGATTGAGCAGGTACATCTGAGTCTATTAAATTGACTCAGAGGGATGTTTTGTATCCATTTAGGAGAATGGCTACTCCCTGCATGGAGATTGTCGACTGATAGAACCAGATCTAGAAATACTATTTCATTTGGGTGACTCTGATAGGTGAATTTAAGTCCAAGATCATTGTTATTGAGGTCATCAAATACCTGTGTGACATTATCTCCATCTTCATCCCAGATGATTAAAAGATCAATGTAGCAGCCATAGAATACCAGGTTCGCCCCCATCCGCGAAGTGGTCCAGATGTACTTGGATTCTCAGAACCCCATGTAGAGGTTCGCATAGCTGGAGGCAAACCTGGTACCCATGGCTGTACCGCAGGTCTGGAGATAAAAAGTGTCACCAAACAGGAAATAGTTGTTGTTCAATATAAATTGAATGAAGGAGAGAATTTTTTTACATTGAATCGGCTGAGTGCTCTATTGCCTTGAGACCCTTTTTGTGTTCAATGCACGTATAAAGTGATTGTACATCACAGGTAGCCCATCTGAAACTGTCAAAGTGAAAGGGAGAGTAGGGTCAGGATGGCGTAAATGGGGGCGGAGACGAATGCCTTCTTAAGTGATTCGAAGGCCTGACATGTTTCAGGGGGGCAGGAAGAAGTATCCGCGCCTTTCTTAGTCAGAGCAGTGATAGGAGCCAGGGTACCGGAAAAGTTACAGATGAACTTACGGTAATAATTGGCAAAGCCAAGGAATCGCTGGCTATCTTTAAGAGAAGTGGGCTGGGGCCAGTCTAGAACTGCCTTAAGTTTCCCAGGATCCATGGCAAATCTTTCGTCAGAAATAATATAACCTAAGAAGGAGGTTGAGGTTTGGTGAAACATACATTTCTCCATCTTGGCGTAGAGGTGAATCTCGCGAAGGCGAGAGAGAACTTGCTTGGTGTGCTGGATATGTTCTGATAAGGATTTTGAAAAAATAAGAATGTCGTTGAGATATACAATAACAAAAGTATTTAGGACATCACGAAAAATCTCGTTCACAAATTCCTGGAAAACCGCTGGTGCATTACATAGTCCAAAAGGCATAACTAAATATTTGTAGTGGCCATCATGGGTGTTAAAGGCTGTCTTCCATTTGTCCACTTGTCTTATGCGTATGAGATTTTAAGCCCAGCGGAGTTCGAGTTTAGAGAAAATAGTCGCTCCCTGCAAACGATCAAAAAGTTCTGAGATGAGAGGCAATGGGTAGCATTTCTTTAGGGTAATCTTGTTAAGGCCTCTGTAATCTATGCATGGGCGAAGAGAACCATCCTTCTTCTTAACAAAAAAGAACCCAGACACAGCAGGGGAAGTCGAGTTTCTAATGAAGCCTTTCTTTAAGTTCTCCTGAATATATTCAGACATAACCTTGGTTTCCGGAAGGGACAAAGGATAGGATCTGGCCTTAGGGAGAATGGCGCCAGGCAGAAGATCAACGGGGCAATCAAAGGGCGATGAGGGGGAAGAACCTCAGAATGGACCTTGTAGAAAACATCAATGAATTCTACATACTTTGGGGAGATGGTCTCTAAACAGTGAGAATTTGCACCGGAGAGGAAGAAAGTTCTTTAAGGGATGTATCCCATCGTATGGGTTCCTTCGCACTCCAGTCTATAAGAGGATAGTTTTGCTGGAGCCAAGGTAGGCCCAGGATTACCTGCACTGAAGGAGAGTGAATTACGCGGAAGTAGAGATTCGGAAGTCAAGACCCTCGAGAAAGATTGGGAGCATAATTCTCTTTGGCAGGGTTTTCTTCATGAGGGGGAAGAGGAAATGGTACCCAATGAGATCCCCGCACACCTCATTGGGTGCTGGCATTTCCTGGCTTCGTGGGACAGCGATGCACCAGATGTCCTGTCAGTCCACAGTAGAGACACAGACCCTCATTCCTCTTGTGTTGTCTCTCTGAAGGTGAGAGTTGGTGACTACCCAGCTGCATGGGTTCTGGAGCCTCAAAAGCTGGGAAAATGGTAGGAGAGGAACTGTGGAGAGGAGGAATAAAAATGAGAGTCTGTGGATGGTAACTTTCAACCGGTCTTTCTTGGAGGCGTTGATCCACCCTGATACATACGGCAATAAGATCCTCAAGCGCAGGAGGTCTTTCCTGAGCGGCTAGCTCATTTTTCAGAGTCTCAGAGAGTCCCTGCCAGAAGGCCATTGACAAGGCCGCATTGTTCCAACCCGTCTCTGCGGCGATGGTTCGAAATTCCAGAGCGTATCTTGCAACCGATCTGCGACCCTGAGAAATGTGAAACAAGGAAGAAGCAGCGGTAACCCTATGACCAGGGGTGTCAAAAACCTGTTTGAACTCCTTTTTGAAACTTGCGAAGTCTTAGGTAAGTTCAGGTCTCAGCTCCCAGATGGGAGTAGCCCACGCCAATGTGTCGCCGGTCAGTAATGCAATAATGTATGCCACCTTAGTTCTGTCAGAAGAGAAGTGAGAAGGGGTTAATTCGAACTGAATGTCGCATTGGTTGGGGAAACCTCTGCAGCCATGGGGATCACCCGCATAGTAGTTGGGAGTGGGAAGACGCGGTTCCAGAGGTACATTGGCCTCCGTGGAGGAAGAGGACAAGGTAGCGAGTCTGATTCTGGACTGGGATTGCTGAAGCGAGAATGTGGCTATCTTTTGAGTCAGTGACGCAACTTGGTTGTCCAAATACTGAAAGTCTTCAGAGATAGAAGACATGGCCTGGCCCACCTCATGGGGTCTATGTTTGTTGGGCTCAGCATACTGTAACGCTTGCGCTACCCACAAACAAGACAAGACCCCGGTACTGAGGGGGGAAGGTATGAAACCATGCACTGACATCAGCGGAGGCGTGCCTGGGAGGCGGATTGTCAGCGTAGCTGAGTCTGGGTAGGAGAGAGTGGGTTAGTCCGTATACTCGCTGAAGTCTTGGGTTATAGAGAGCAGCGTAGTCGAAGTCCGTTAAGCCGTGGTCTGTGATAGGAGAGTTGAGAATCGTCGAAGTCTGTGTAGCCGTGATCTTGGGTTGGAGAGGTAAACGTAGTCGAGGATAAGCCGAGGTCGATATCCAGAGGGGGTTCACTAACAAGCCGGGTCGGTACACAAGGAGACAAATTGCAAGACAAGACTGGAACAGGAGCAAGGCACAACAGAACTGTGAGGCACACAAGTCTACAAGAGATTATGCTGAGCCATGCTGGAGAGTGCGAGCAAGGTATAAATGGGACAAAGCAGCTAATAGGACAGGGGGCGGAGCAGAGGTGCGGCCTCAGCGGGAGCCGCAATAGGCACAGGAGACAAGTGGCCATCTGGTTACTTGCCACACAGCTGGGGAGTGGTGCACGTCGTCACGTGAGCGCGCCGCTGATGCGAGCTGCGCAGTGCATCCGGGGGGCTGAGCCAAACTCCGAGGCAACTGTAGAAGAGCTGCGTGTGCGCGCATGCTCTGTAAACAGAGCGGGGGGGTGTGCGCACACGCTGGTGCCAAGACGGAGGGCTGAGTAGCAGCAGGTAAGGAGAGAGCCCAGATTTCTTACAGATGGCCGGTGGAGAGAGGGTGAGGGGAGGAAAGGGAGCACAAGCAAACAGCACTGTATGGGGGGGAGCCGGTAGAACTTGGGGGTCCACCAGAAGAGCGGAAAGAAAGGTTGGACACTTGGGCTGGTGTGGAATGGCTCTTACACTGCACCCGTACTGACTAAGAGCAAGCTCTGGCTGGGAACCAGAAAATGGAGGGGGTAGCCCAAAGTAATGTGCCCCTGCTCTGGGAAGGGAGCTGATAAGCTAGGGGAAAGGTGAACGGGGAGGAGGGTGGGCTCCCCTGTCGCGCCGAAGTATAGAGACATAACTTGATAAAGTATCCTAGTAGCCGCAGAGTGAATCTATCAGAGGGTGGTCATACACTACTGTCATCCACTCCCTATTACTGCACAGTGCAGTAAGGTTACCTCAGGGAGGGCCGCAGCTGCATAGATGTGTAGGAGGACATGTGCAGAGGTACACAATGGAGACTGTTGTAAGTTGAAATTAAAACAAGGCTTTATTGTGCCTGTCGCTTTAAACACAGCAAAAAAATCAACATAAGCGAAATAGTGAGCCAAACAAACCCTGCTCCACTTTGGCATATATGTATCCTTATATTCCAGCCCCTTTTAACTGGGTGGCTACCTGTGACAGAGTCACTGACTCAGTAAGCTGGAATGGAGGATGTGTGTACTTTTCAGCACTAAACCAGTTAAACTACAGTTGGAGAACTGCATACACCTGCAGCCTAATTAAGCAGGATGCCTGAGAGACTGCAGGTTTAAAAAGCAGGAAGTAGCTCTCACAAGGTGAGCTTGTTTTTCTCCCAGGAGGCTGGAGAGACTCCTCCCGGCTAGGAAGCCCTAGCTGTTGCTCTGGTCCCCCAGTCCTGCGAGGAGCATTGCTGCTGGGACCAGCTGGGACCCCAACCCAGGATAAAGATACAGATTGCTGCGAGCTGGACACAGCCTGCTCCCCGGAACCGGTGTTCCTGTTTGCTACTGGAGCTGCAACACAGATAAGACTTTATTATTATACTTATTGGTTATCCTTTGTGTAGCATATGTTTTGGGCATAACCAGATTAGCTGGCTGCCCTGTTTGTAAGGGCTCAAGTAGTGAGTTAGTTTCCCTAACGGGAATAGGCTTTAATTTCTAGAAAGTAGTTCCTTAAAGGGACAGTGCACCCGTACTTTATTTTGGTTGTGGCTAATAAACCACTATAGTTTAACGTTTCCCATCGTGTCTAGCGTCTTACTGACCCCGCCGCGAGGCCGTCCTGCCACACTACCCAAGCTATTCATCAGCCCAAGTCATATAGATATATATATATATAGACAACAGTCAATGGAAAATAAAGTCTTATACGGAAAGTCTTATCTGTTAGCTGGGCTGCTGTAGGGGAAGCTTCTCTGCTCTCTTGGATCCGCACCCATGTGTGCTAAGGCAATCTCCGGGCTCCAGCTTAGAATCTTGTCCCCTTTGTCTTGTGGTCAGCTTGTCGCTCAAGACATCTGTCCTTCCTTGGTTCAGCCCAGTTGTGGACTAAGGAATCTCTGCTCTGTCTCCTAGTTCAGCTCAGGTGTGAGCTAGGGAGTCTCACTTCCTGTCTCAGAGGCAGGCTTTTTCTACCAACTATAATCAATCAGGTGGTGTTAGTTAATTGCCTACCAGCAGTTAACCACCACACTGCTGGATTAGTGGCACATTTGTGAACAGGGATAAGTCCCCTGTTACAAGATGTATGTAATACATACATACGCAGTGGGCAATAGGTGAATTGAGCTACGTCAATATATAGTAAGAGGTCCGCATTTATGCAACATATGAACATATGTACAAAGTAGTGTGGCCCAATACAGCGGGGTGAGACACCTTGTTGGTGAACCTGAATGGTGACATAGAGTTACTATGCGTCAGCATTAAAAATCTAATTGCTAGGTGGGTTTAAGCCCTGCGGAGGACCCAAAGGAACCATTTTGCTCCTGTAGCCTGCAGCGGTAGCAAACAAGCGCAGTCTGAGTTTCATGCATCCGGGGCGGGGGAGGCGGGTTGTACAGACCGGGGATTACATACGTGTGTCTGCGTGTTTGGGGATGGATGGGTGTGGATATCTATATGTGTCCTGGAATATGTGCATGTGGGTACCTATGTGGTTCTATGTGTGTAGTGGTGGCTGTGTCTGCGTTGGTGTCTCTGTGCATGTAGGTGCGTGTGTCTATGAGTGAGCTGGTATGTCTGTGTGTCTGGGCATTACAGAACATGTTATCTTTACACAATGCATATTACAGGTATGTGGATATATATACATACATATACATACAGATATACATACACTATAGGCAGGCATGTATTATGAGGTTTGAGAAAACTATAGATAGGTATGCCACACAAGATGGGCATCATACAAGGGAAATTAATATTAGTATAAGATAGGAGAGTCAGGGTGCTACAGCCAGGGACATGCAGTGTATTACCTATAAAATAAAAAATAAAAAAGTGTTAGGGAAAGCTTCACGTTCACTTACTCACGAAAATAAGGGGCTAAGACAGGGTTAGGTAGTTTACACAGGTTTATATTTAGTTATTTCTAAGCTATATTGGTTCAAGATTAAGGTTTTGTTTTAAATATCGCATACTGTTTAAATGTTAAAGGCACGTGAAGAAGCCGGTATCGGGAACTCTCTGGTTGTCTTCGTGCGTCTCGAGGAAAGTGTCCTGGAAATGATCCAGACACATTCAAGGTTCTAGGGTGAAGGACGTTCAGGCTTACCTGGACTCCTGGACTCCACGCAGGGAAGACACAGTCCCTAAACCCACCCTAGGGCCAAGAGAACCAACCGGGTTGCAGACCGGACCAGGTTCCCTTTTTGTTTTTCCCCCTCCCTCCCCCCACCCCCGTCCTTCTCGCGAACACTGGGGCCATCGGCTACAGGTAATTTTGTCCTCAGCCTCAGCCAACCATAGACAAGTCTGAAGTCCTTATGGGTAAGCTCACATACAAGACGCAATGAGTGTGACCATTCTTTCTCACAACGTCAAGGGTTTCAACAGTCCAGGGAAGAGAAGGGTAGCCTGTGGCGGGAGGGGGTTAACCAGGCCAATAATAAAGGTATTATGCCCGGCTGGTTAACCCTAATCCATGTTGGGACTGAAGGGGTTAAACTGTATTGTCCCCATCATGTCATGTTTTCCCCTACACTATCTTTTTTGTCCCTAAGAAGCTAGCTGCAGTGACACTGAATGAATGAAAATGTGCTAACTGTATTTGTGACACAAGGGGGGGCCTCTAGTGCTGAACCAAGCGCTAAGTGAAGAAGCGTGCCTGTGATTGGGTGGCTGCTTTGAAGTATAGGTATCACTTCCTAAGCCGTAGACCTCTAAACCGCAAAGTCAATTGGATAAGTGGTTTGCGGTCTAGCTGAAGTGCCTTCTTGTCAAAATGTATCCACCAGGCTTGTTAACCACTTAAGCTGAAATTGTTGGTGTGCGTCTGCGGTTACGGATCAAAGCCAGCACAGATACATTGTATGCCGGCTTGTAACCCAGACCCAGGTCAAACCTCAACCCACATCAGAGAGCCCGTTCAATTAAATGGATAACTTGTGTTAGGAAAGAGCTAGCACTCTAATTTTTTGGAGTGCAGCTTGGTAAAAGAAACCATGAACAAACATTTAAGGTTTATAAGTGTTGCATAAGCAGAACATACATTTATAAATAAACTGTATTGTATGGTGTTTTAAAATGTACAGGCAGGAATCATTTCCTGTCCTGAATCCATTCACATGCCCATATGTTATGGAGGAATGAGCTGAGGGATTTTTCATCTCCGAACTTCAAGGGCCACCCTGCTGAGGTGGTGCCCCAGTGTCTGAGAAGTTCGGTGTTGAAAAGCCTCAGAGACCCTAGGTGTTAGGGTGGCCAGGATATTGTTAATTGCCTGATACCAGTGGGAAGTATGGGTACTTCACACTTGGTAGCCAAACCCCAGACTTACTGTCGCCAGGTAAGGGGTTGGGCCCGGTATGCTAAGGAGCTCAGGTGTGAGGTTAGCACATGCTCTGTGCAAACTGTTAAGCAACTTCTGCCCTTTTTGTAAGGTACTGGCAAGTCGAGGATAGGTGGGGAAAATGATTCCAACGAGAGGATTGGGTGTATATGTTAGGTATAGGACCCTTAACCCTATAAAAATGCCTGCAGCCCAGTCCCAGTCAGATTCATCTAAGCTTTACCAAGATACGTCCAATCTACAGCGTCAGCGGTTCCGGACTGTGAGGGATTAACTACATCGTAATGAAGATTTGCACCCCTCTTCCAGAATTCGTTTGAGCTGGGGATTCACTAACATCCTGTAAGGACTATATGAAATAATTCCTTTTGGCGGAGATAGAGGGCTGTCAAGTTGCGCCCCTAACCATGGACTGTAGCAGGACTCAAACCGCACACCCACTTGCAGGGGTGCCCAGAGACTTTGATTCGTTCTGTCGACATTTGATTTAGTTTCCCCATACCAGTATATTGACTGTAATTGTGAAGTATTGTGTGTTTGCCTTAAAAGGAAATAAATTACAATTTATTTTACTCATCTTGTATGCTCAGTCCAGAATCCCGGTATTAATTTGTTGGTAATTTTAATAAAGGGGATGGACAATCTAACTTATGAGGAGAGGCTAGCTAAATTACATTTATTTACATTAGAAAAGAGGCGTCTAAGAAGGGATATAATAACTATATACAAATATATTCGGGGACAATACAAGCTTTCAAAAGAACTATTCATCCCACGGGCAATACAAAGGACTCGGGGGCCATCCCTTAAGGTTGGAGGAAAGGAAATTTCACCAGCAACAAAGGAAAGGGTTCTTTACAGTAAGGGCAGTTAAAATGTGGAATTCATTACCCATGGAGACTGTGATGGTAGATACAATAGATTTGTTCAAAAAATGGTTGGACATCTTTTTAGATGGGAAAGGTATACAGGGATATACCAAATAAGTATACATGGGAAAGATGTTGATCCAGGGATTAATCTGATTGCCAATTCTTGGAGTCACGAAGGAATTAATTTTTCCCCTTAATGGGGTTTTTTGTTTGCCTTCCTCTGGATCAATAAGTAAGTATAGATATAGGATAAAGTATCTGTTGTCTAAATTTAGCATAGGTTGAACTTGATGGACCTACGTCTTTTTTCAACCTCATCTACTATGTAACTATGTAAGCTCTGGTCTACCGTGACATCGCCTTAGAGGACTATAAGAGGAAACAAGCTGACATAATCATGATACAAAAAACACACTTTAGCGACAAAAACTACCCCAAATATCTAGGCAAAGACTACAGAAAATTTTACCTAGCCTCTGCTAGGGAAAAAAAGAGAGGAGTAGCAATTATATTTCATAATAGAATCATGTTTATGGTAGAAACATAAAAAAAGGATAAGAACAGTAGATTCCTGATACTAGAAGGATCAATCAATGGACAGCCCTTGACACTAGTTAATGTATATGCCACATGTGAGCATGACCCAACTTTCTTCTCATTAATTTTCCAAACAATACAAAGAGCTGCCAAGGGTCTTCTGATAGTTGCAGGCGACTGTAATACAGCCCTAGATCCCAATCTAGATAGATCAGGCCCTATTAGATCCAAAAGCAGAAACAGCACGAATGCCCTCACAGCTGGTCTACAGTCAATGCAATTAGTAAACATATGGAGGGAACTTCACCCCCTAAAGAGGGACTACACCTTTTTCTCTCACCCATACAACTCATACAGTAGAATATATTACTTCTTTATCTCTAGCAGTTTGGTCCCGCAGATCTCCCATGCTGGGATCCATGATATTTTATGGTCTGATCATGCACCAGTAGAGCTGAGGTGCACACAGATTAACCTGGACAGACAGGGAGCGAGGTACCTTAATTAACATGGCAGCTCGCAGAAAAAGAAACAAAAAAATTCTGCTGCTCCAAGCTAATTTAAAAGATTTACACACACAACATAAACATCACACCAAGGTGTAGACACTACAACATATAAAAGACACCCAAAGTTAATTGAATTGAATTTACTTCTCACCTCCCAGGCTGAGAATTCACTGAGTTGGTCAAAGAGACAATTTTTGGAAAAAGCAAACAAGCCAGATACCATTTTAGCGAACAAATTGAGGAACAAAGTCCCAAATGATAACATTCAAGCCATCTGGGTGAAATCGGGAACATCCACGGCCAAACCAAAATTGATAGTTGAAGAGTTAAAAAAAAATCTATGAAAACCTATACAATGGAGAAAAAGTGGCACACAATCCTAACACCAAAAGAACTACTTGGGAATTCCTGACAAGCTCAAACCTTCCGAGACTGGAGGGTTGGGAGCGAGAAGTAATGGGGAAAGAATTTACAATGGAGGAACTCACCAAAGTAATAAAAGGATTAAAACCGGCTAAAGCAACGGGCCAGACGGTTTCTCTAACCTTTACTATAAAAAATACACAAAGCTACTGGCCCTATTTCTGCTCTGCATGTTCAACTCAGTACTGGAGGGTATGCCCTTTCCCGGACCATATGCTCCAAGCGTCCATATCTCTTATGCCTAAACAAGGAAAAGACCCGCTTGACTGCAAGAGTTACAGGCCAATCTCCCTTATAAACACTGATGTCAAAATCTATGCTAAATTAATCCCCAAACGTTTTAGTCACATCCTGCCTAGACTAATACATCCAGAGTTCTACACCAGGGCTTCCAATCAGCTCTCTTCCCAATCAAAAGTGGCACGAGGCAGGGCTGCCCTCTTTCACCCCTTCTATTTGCCCTCTGTATGGAACCGCTAGCTGCTCACATACGCTGAAGCCCAGATATTACATGATTAACTATAAAAAACCAATCACATAAAGTGGTGCTCTATGCCGATGATGTCTTTTTGACCATATCAAACCCTCTGACCTCGCTCCCAGATCTATTTGACTTGCTAGGGAAATTTAAAAGGATTTCGGGATTGAAAATAAATCAGGCCAAATCGGAAGCAATGAAAATCAACATCTCGAAAGATGTAAAAAAATGAATAGCAATTAATTTCAACTTTAACTGGCAACAAAAGGCTGTCAAATACCTAGGAATATACATCACCAAGGAATATAAGGCCATCTATAAAGCAAATTTCCCCAAGCGATTCCAAACACAGAGAGGACATTAGAAAATGGTCTAAATACAGCATCTCCTGGATAGGTAAGATTTATAGCGTAAAAATAAACCTTTTCCCGAGAGTCTTGAATCTGTTCCAAACTCTCCCAGTGCCACTGAGATTGAAGGACATACTCTTGCTTCAATCTGTGATCTCCAAATGTATCTGGGGAGGCAAAAAAGCAAGAGTAAGAAAACAAATCCTATTGAAAAAAAAAATCAGAGGGGGAGCTGGCGGTACCTTGCTTGTTGTCCTATAATAAAGCGGCACAATTACAGTTAGGTCCGGAAATAATTGGACACTGATACAAGTTTTGTTATTTTGGCTGTGTACCAAAATAAATTCAAGTTACAGTTAAATAATGAATATGGGCTTAAAGTGCAGTCTATTCGCTTTAATTTGAGGGTATTCACATCCAAATTGGAGAAAGGGTTTAGGAATTACATCTCTTTATTATGTACCTCCTCTTTTTCAAGGGACCAAAAGTAATTGGACAATTGACCCAAAAGCTGTTTCATGGACAGGTGTGGGCTATTCCTTCGTTATTTCATCATCAATTAAGCAGGTAAAAGGTCTGGAGTTGATTCCAGGTGTGGCATTCGCATTTGGAAGCTGTTGCTGTGAACCCACAACATGCAGTCAAAGAAGCTCTCAATGCAGGTGAAACGGGGCATCTTTAGGCTGCAAAAAAAAAAGAAAATCCATCAGAGAGATAGCAGGAACATTAGGAGTGGCCAAATCAACAGTTTGGTACATTCTGAGAAAAAAAGAACGCACTGGTGAGCTCTGCAACACAAAAAGGCCTGGATGTCCATGGAAGACAACAGTGGTGGATGATCATAGGATCCTTTCCATGGTAAAGAAAAACCCCTTCAAAACATCCAGCCTGCTTCCACTTACACGTTTGACCAAAGACAGGTGAGAAGTGAGCTACGGTCTACAGAAATCTGAGCCTCCGCCTTTTCCATAGCTCGCTGGTCATTTTCTCAATACTAGGAATTGTCCGTCTTGCTATTTAAGAGCAGCTATGGGAGAGGTTAGTCATACCTCCTGAAGAAGCGTCATATGACGCGAAATGCGTAGAGGTGAAGTCATCACGCAGCGGAGAGCGGCCGTGACGACGGGAGCTCAAGAGACTGCGGTGTTTTCCCCTTACTTTGCATGGAGTGCGGTCCCTGTTTCTAGCCATATCCCAGGACTTTTTAACATCACTAGACCTAAGGGCTTTGATTCAGGGTATCCTCGATAGTGCTCTGCAATTGTGGAAGTGTGGGTTCATGTGAACCCTTATTTTATGTAACCATTTTTAGTATGTATTTTTAAGTTCATTATAAAGGTCATTATCTTTATTAATTGTGTTTTTCCCTTTTTGCGCTTTCTTTTTGTTTGTTTGCATAATACAAACATTAACAATAATCTGCATTGATTAGTTAGAGGTTACAATTATAAAGCATTTCTCACTTAAGTATTGAAGGTTTCTCTCTCTCTCGCTCTCTCTCTCTCTCTCTCTCTCTCTCTCTCTCTCCAAAATATCCAAGGTTTTATACTTGGAATGTTAAACACTTATAACATATAAATTGTATGTAAATATTAAACTAAGATATCTCTTCAATACCCTCCCCCCACCTCCCCACTTCCTACTCCCTCTCTCTTTCTGTTCTCCCCCCCCCCCCCCAAGGGAGGAAAGGTGGAGGAAAAAAAAGTAAACCTGTATTAGGCTAAGATATGTATGTGACCATATAAACTGTATTAATATATCAATGCCTAATAAAAAAAAACAAAAAGAGAAATGGCAACTTTTGAGCATCTAAGTAAGTGGGATTTTGAGTTTCTAACTCGATCCAGAAGTGGAATTAATGAAGAGTGCTGATGTGATGAACATGACCATGAAACTCAATTGAAATCTATGGGACTGCTCATGCAAAATAAAATCGGTGAAGACAGTCTGGAATCAGGTGACATAGAAAATACCGCACTGTGGGTCTATGTATTGTACAGCATCAAGGCAAAAGTGGGGTAAAAACATCTGCAGATGTATAAAAAAATAATTATAATGGGATTTTTTTTCTGCAATACATATGATGTAGTTATTGTGCAGCGAACCAGGGGACGGGGAACTAGGAACAGGGACAAGACCCTCGCAACTGCTATTCTAGATTGACTAAAGGTGCTACAATCAGGAGTGAACATATACTGTATGTGAACTGGAGAGGAAAAGGACCCCACAGGAGAGCACTCTTGTATAGTTAAAAACGTGTGGTTGTGAGCGTGATGAATAGTGAGTGAAATAAAATACTTGTTTATTGGAGAGACGTACTCATTAAAATAGTAGCAATATTTAATGGCTTTAAATTCGGTGTAGTTATTGTGCCCCAGATTGGCTTCACTTTTTTTTTGCCTTGACACATAAACCACTACAGGGTCGGGGGGGGAGGGGGCAAAATGTTAAAAGCAAAATGTGTAATCCCGTATCCTTTTGATATATAGTTTTTTTTTTTTGGCAACAGGACTGCGCTAGGTTTGCCATAATATACATATGTAGCATATTATCAGTTGCTTCTGTAAACCTGTACTCCTCGTGCTTGGGTAACTGTACTGATTTTGGATGAGGGCTCTTGCCATAGAAGTAGGAGGAGCTTTGCCTGAGTGACCTGGAAGTAGTTAGCTATTCTCAGGGTTGTTCATCCTGGTGCAGTGCAGTGGATGAGATTGCTGCGTGGGTTTATTTTTGCCCAAACCGAGCGCGGGCGTAATGTTGTGAACCAGACGTTCCTTTCATTCGTTCCATTGCAGCACGCTGGCCGTGGACTCCCCTCTTTGCAAGACATCTTGCAGGGGCAGCTGGTTCATTAACATTGGCAGTGCTGCTATTACTATTTTAATCGCTTGTCCGATCTTCCCGGCTCCAAGATGACCAATAAAAGAAAGCGTCAAGAAGATTTCCAGAAAATAAAGTTGAAAGTTGGGAAAAAGAAACCCAAGGCAGAGAATGCCACGGACACTAACTTCAGGACGAGGGCTATTCATCTGAGCGAGCAGTTGAAGGAAGATCGATCACTTCCAACCAATAACAGAAAGCTCAACATCACGGTATTAACGTACAACATGTGTCTGATACATTGTTTTTATTCACGTTTGCCTGTGCATGACTAGGCGATATTTATTTTCTTTGGTTTAAAAATGTTTCATTCTTGATAGAAATTTTTATAATATACTTTTTTGTTCTCAACCTTAAATGTACATTTTCATTTAATAACCTCTATACAGATATTTTCCCCCCACTTTGATCTTTTAATACAAATATATTTGTATTTCAACTTGTGAAATATCTTTGCTTATTAAACACCTATAGTGCCATCATAAGCAATTACATGGCCCCCCACCTACCAACACCTATGTTATGCTGTGCCCCAGGAAGATCATTCTTTGACGTTCTGAGGCCCTAAAACATATACGAGGCCCCAAAAATTAGAAATAGTTTTTTTTTTTTTTTTAAATCTGACTGAAGGGACCATTGAAAATATGAAACTGAAATGAATGAAAGCATTATACTGGCATTGTTATATACAAAGATGATGATGTGAAGATGAAATGAACAGTGTTTGCACATCACATTCATTGTAATATTAAAACATTTTTTTTGTTATTTATGGAGAGCAAAGTCATTGATGTTTTCAAATCAGAAGCTACGAAGTGTGCCTCTTTCGGTGCACATGATACTTAGGGTTATATTTAAATGTAAATGTCCATATTTATAGAGAATCTTATTCGCATCTTAATCATCTGACTTTAAAACGCATTTTTAAAAAAAAAATCTGTTTTGGGGCCCCTCATATTGTGAGGCCCAAGCTGTAGCTTAGTTAGATTATGCATAAGGCCGAGTTTATAGTACTTTCTACGGCGACTGCGATTTTGCGCAGCACCGTCGCAAGTACATGTCCGTCGCGGGTGCTCATAGTGGGCGCGATGGCGACCATGTGACGTCAGCCGTCGCGATTGCTGGAAGCCAGAAGATTTGTATATTTCCAGAGATCGAGGGGTGACGGCAAGTGAGCGGTTCAGCCAATGAGGGCGAACCGTTCATGGCGATGCCCCCCGGTCACGATCTCTGGTCTTCTGCACCAGAGTACCGGACGGCTGACGTTGCGTAACCGTAGCTCCTACTATAAAGTTGGCCTAAATCTGGCAACGACCCCAGACAATGGGTGACAGGGTTTCTGATCTGGCAGCACTTACGAGTGTTTTTTACATTGAATTTTTACAAACACTGGTGCAGATTTTATATGGAGAAAAAATATTGAATTTCTGATGAATTGTGGTTCCCTTGGCAGATGTGGTGCTACTTTGTCGTTTTGTAGAAAGACTTTAATTTAAAAAAAAAAAGCTGGCCGTAGAATTTAATTTGAATGCTTTCTTCTTAAAAGCGTCACCGAGCTTTGGAAATGCACTTCTATAAAGCTACATGTTTTCAGGACTTTCCTACCCAAATGGATGAGTCAGTAGTTCTGGTTACCCCACAGTCAGTATGAAATACATATAACATACAGGTGGTCCCCGGTATCCGACGGTCCGTTTTCCGCATAAAGCAGTCCGCTGGCCGCATTATCCGACATCGGAACCGCTTATCCCGACGCTACTGCCATGGGTTAACATGGACCCGTGATCCGAGGGTCCATTATCTGACGATTGATTCTGGCGGATAACCGACGACCGCCTGTACTTGTCTTTTTAATGCATTGCTTTTTACACCAGATTCTATTTCCATTTCTCTTTACAGTTTTTTGTTATACGTTTTGTCTAGCTCTGTAATGTTTTATGACACTGATATCCCTATCCCCATAAATGTACACACCACCATTTCTTCAATGAAACATTTTATGTTCCCAATGTTATAGCTGGCACACCTTGTCATGTGTGTTGCCTGCCTGCTTCCCTGAAAGCAAGCAATATCTTATTAGTACAGCAGAGTCATGGATATTCGACCTAAACGAGACCAATACTTTGTCGGATAAATTTGCACCCCCCCTTCTCTCTCACTTACCAGGCTTGGCGGCTGTGGAGCAGCACAGGAGTCAGGGAGCCGAGCAGCAGTAAAAGACGATGTCAGCGGAGGGAAGACGTTGAGTCAGCGGGCGGCAGTGGCTTGGATGTGGCAGGCGAGGACATCTAATTGGAGCAGGAGCACAGGAGACGGAAGGGGAGGTACGCGCCTTAACACCGGAAGTTGACCAGTGTCTGACTTTCGGCGCCGTTGTTACTGCGCGTACCTCCCCTACCATCTCCTTTGCTCCTGCTCCGATCGGATATCTTCGCCTGCCACAGCCAAGTCACCACCGCCGGCTGTGTCAACGTCTTCCCTCTGCTGATATCGTCTTCTACTGCCGCTCCGCTCCCTTACTCCTGTGCTGCTCCCGCTGTGCCACCGCCGCCAAAAAGCTACCCCAGAATATTTCCTAATCTGAACGGCTGGACAATTTCACAATGAAATGTGTGATCATATATTTTTTCGAAATTAAAAATGTGATAATGTTTTCATACTTATTGGCCATAATCTCCTGAATACTCTTGTCTCCTTCTGTAGGATCTCCTCTCACAAATGCACCATTACAATGCTGGAGTTAAACAAAGTGCCCTTCTTGGTCTCCAAGAACTTCTGACTTCTCATCCTTCAGCAATTGGCACACATATATCCAGTATAATGAGTGAAGTGGCTGCTGTGTTTACAGACAAAGACCCAGCTGTAAGAGCGGCTGCCGTTCGCCTTCTCCAGTGTTTGACTCCCATGATTCCACCAGAAAAAATTGCCCCTTTTTTCCCTCTTGTAAGTGCCCACCTCTCTAGTGCAATGACTCACATTATAGTAGGTATTCAGGAGGACTCATTAAAGATCTTGGATGTCCTTTTGGAAGAGTATCCGGATTTGCTCACTGACCGTAGCAGTATGTTGTTAA
Organism: Ascaphus truei; assembly: GCF_040206685.1. Classification (NCBI taxonomy): domain Eukaryota; kingdom Metazoa; phylum Chordata; class Amphibia; order Anura; family Ascaphidae; genus Ascaphus; species Ascaphus truei. The sequence continues at coordinate 300,067,458 of NC_134484.1, forward strand.
ATAATTTCTTGGAACTTATTTCTCATCAGAAGAACTCCAAAGGAATGAAGAGTGGGGATAAACCATCTGCTTGGACCCTTTCTGTAAATCCTAACAGAAAGATTACTTCTCAGAAATGGAGGTTAAGTGTGCTAACTAGATTAAAAAAATTTCTTCAAGCATTAATAAAACAGGCTGCGTATAAATTGTCTGATGGAGAAGGACTTCCAGAGAATCCGGAAAGTGTTTTGTCCTGCCAAAAATCTTTAGATATCACATGGATGGAGCATGCTAACGGCCAACAACCTATTCAGTTGTATGAATATGGTGGAATCCAACCAAGTATTCATTCACCATTCCGATTAAGGTATTTATTTTAGTGTGTATGTATGTGTGTGTGTATATATAGATAGAGAGAGAGAGAGAGATAATAAAGATGATAAAGAATATCACTTGTGAGCACATTCACATGTTAGACAGGTCTGCAACCCTGCCTTTCAACCATTATCACCTAACATACAGTGCTCCCACTGCAGCAAGGGATTCTGGGAAATGACATGCAAATGAGCACACAATGTGTCACCTTTTGCCTGGAATATCCATTCATATGGAGCCCATTTAAGCTAATGCTTCGCCGTTCACACAGCTTTTAAACACAGCATGGGACTAGCAAAGCATGTCTGAGTGTATACATCAAACGACAGAGAAGCCCAATGCTACTTTCAACATGACAGAAATACACAGTAAAATACTTTATATATTCTCTTGAAAAAGGGTCATTTAGTTTAACCCTTTGGCCAAAGCGTTGTAAGCTTGCGAGCCACGACAAGGCAGACACCCGTTTGCAAGTCCTAACACTACCAGATAAAATACTAATATACCTCTATTAGGATTACAATTCTCATTTACCTCTATTAGGAGGGAGAAAGACCACATTGGATCTATATCCAGTAGAATGAAAAGACCTACTAACTTGGGAAGGGGCGGGCTTAAAACCTGGGAAGGAGGAGCCACCAACCCCAAACAGCTGTTGTATACATATGCCACGCTCAATAGCACTCCATTTTGAAACTTAAATACATACATATATTTTGTGGGGGCTCAGGGATTCCTAAAAAGAGCTTGCTGGGGTTTTGTGTTCTGAGTGTATATATACACTTTTGTACATTATCCAATTCCTTAACTTTCCATACAGATTACTCATTGGGTAATAATACCCGAGATCACTACAAGATTTTTTGTGATGTCCATTCTCCTAGTATGTATTCGGGGATGAGTGCTCAGGTTAATCTTGTAGAATTGTCTGCCATGCTAGTTGACAATTACACTTTTTACTTTTTTTGTTTCTACATTGCCCTCAATTACCTCTAGATTGTAAACTCGCAGGAGCAGGGCCCTCCTTACCATTTGTATCTGTTTGTGCATGTTTGTCCTTTATTAGGTATGGAACTCTGTTTATGTAATTTACATCTCCCTAACCCTTTTGTACTGTTCTGTGGAATATGTTGGCTCTTTACAAATACACAATAATATAACCATTTGAATTGATATAACATAAGTAATAGAAATGTGCATTTGTCATCTTTTGAATTTCGGTCTTCCTTGCCTTACTCTTTAATGGAGTGTTTCTAAACTTCCTGTGAATTCACTGCAAATTTAAATTCTACAAGATAATGTTTAATCTTGGCCTTTATTTTTCATACCTGGGAAAACACGTCTGATTTTAATATATTTTTGATAATTAGTTTATTGGAGCATACAATACAGTTCAGTATAGCGTTCCTCCCGTTTGCTGAAACATTTCTTATTTTGCCTTATTTTGTGTAAAAAAAACAAAAAATGAATAAGTTAATACCTTCTAGTGTTCAGGTCTTTGGTACAAATCATGTTTGAAGTAGTTTCCTACCTTAGTTTCATTCTGTGCATACTACATTTCATTGTACTCGGTTACTTTTGTTCAATATGAAGCTACTCATTTAATGTCTATTGTATATATTAAAAGTTTTTCTTGACTCCAAATCTTGTTTTTGTCTTTCCCAGGACCTTGGTGGGGATAGCTGGCAGCACAGATGAAGGGCTATCTTCAGCAAATAATTTGAAAGTATTCATTCAGACAATCATCCCACTATTGATTGAGTGCTGGGTTGAGGCATCTCCTGGTAAACTCCCAGATGATGTTTCTGAAAACTTTCTTGAACCAGGATCACATAATCTTCTGCAGCATGTACTCAGCATAATTTCTCTTCTATGGAAGCTTGGTGAACACCAGAATGAATCTCAGAAAATGGTAGGAAAGATGAACTGGAATAGAGGAATTTAACGTTTGTCAATTTTTGAATAGTTATGCTGGTGTAATTTTATATTTGTTTTATGGGTTAAAAAGTATTTATTTTGAGTGTTTATTATTTTACTTAAGATGTTATTAATAGTCTCAACACAATAAAAATACTTTGCTTTTTGGGGGAAACTACTTAATGTGTGCACTCATTTTGAAAGTCTTGTCTGGTGTGGTGAGGTGCAGTCAAAATTGGTTAAATAACTAATTTTAAAGCGAATACCATAATTTCACTTCAATGTTCTCAGTTAAGAATATATAGTGGAATGAAAGACCTGACATTTTTTCTTCATATTGTCAAATGACATCGCAGCAAAATGATGCTATTAACTGGGTATTTTTCTATTTATCAATAGAAACAGGACTTAATATTTATTTTTTGTAGTTTACTTTTACTTCTTGAAGTTATGACCCTTAAACAAAATTAATGAGTATCTAGTACGACAGCTCAACCCTGTTATAGTGCGGTCCTCGGGGGCCACCCGATCCGACCGCGTTATAACCGGGGTCGCGCTAATTTAAAAAAAATGGCCGCCGCGCGCCCGATTGGGAGGGGGGAAGAGGTGGAGTGAGGCGCCGGCAGCCCTACATGTCCCCTAGCAGCCACTGTAATTGTCCCAGCATTCCCCGCACTCTTCAGCAGCTCCGCAACATCCAACCACCGATTTCCCCCCACCCTCTAGCCTCGCACCGATCCACCCCACCCTCTAGCCTCGCACCAATCCCTGCACCCCAGCCGCGCACGATCCCCGCACCGACCCCTCCCTCGCCCCCCAGCCTTGCGTCGATCCCCGCACCAATCCCCCAGCCTCGCACCGATCCCCGCCAGCAGTCCCATAATGCCCTAACAGCTGACACCAAAGGTAGGGGGGGAGGGCTGTGACACCAAAGGTAGGGGGGGGGGGGCTGTGAGTGAGTGATTGTGAGTGAGTGTGAGTGAGTGTGAGTGAGTGTGAATGTGTGTGTGAATGTGTGTGAATGTGTGTGTGTGTGTGTGTGTGTGTGTGTGTGTGTGTGTGTGTGTGTGTGTGTGTGTGTGTGTGTGTGTGTGTGTGTGTGTGTGTGTGTGTGTGTGTGTGTGTTTGTGCGCAAAAAAAAACTAATTTTTTTTTTTAAATTCGGGATCCACGCTCAAACCGCTTTATAGAGGGTCGCGCTAGAACGGGGTTGAGCTGTATTTTTTATTTGTTACTTTTTATTTAGCATTTTCAAGACAGATTCACAAGATATTTAACATATATCACATAATGCCATTTACAGAACAAGAATTTGGGGTTAAATAACATTGGGGAAGGAAAAAAAAAGGGGGGGAAGGAGGTGACGCAGGTTGCAAGACAAGTACAAGACATACAGTGCTACAATTAACATTTATGTATATATTCCTACAGCCCTAGGGCTCCAGTAGATCCATATATCACTTAGAATCGTATCTGTTTATGAAAGTGTGTAAACCAAGGCTCCCAAGTATCAATAAATCTATTGATAAGCTGACAATCTCGAGGTATGCCACATCCTGTATTTTATTGCAAACACATTGGAAAGGGGGCGGGGTTTTATGTTTCCAGAAGCGAGCAATAGAGCATCTTGTTGCATTAAAGATATGAGTGATTAATTTGGACTCAAGGTTGCTTAAAATAGGAATTGGCGCCCCCAGAATCACAAAGTGGGGTTTTTAGGAATACAGAAATCAGACACCTTCTGCCAATTGGAGAATTTTGTGCCATAGGTGTTTAATTTTAGGACATTCCCACCAGATATGTAGGATGGAGCCCTGGTTGCCACATTCCCTCCAACACATGGGCGAGACACTTGGATAGATGGAATTTAGTTTTACAGGGGTGTAGTACAAACAATATAGGATTTTATATACATTTTTCCTTAATCACAACACAGGTGGAGTTTTTACCTGCTGCCTCCGAAATATCTCGCCAAGTTTCTATAGTTAGTTGAGTTGGTGAATGTGGTGCTCCAACAATCAGATATGGTTCTATCTGATAAACATTTATTCCATTAATGTCCAGATGTAAGTGTAATGTCCACAGAATGATCACTGACAGTAACTGAGAGGGGTATGTGCCTAGTGGTGTCCACTTTACAACCACAGAAATTGACACCAATAAACACCCAATCAGTATTTAATATACTGTATAAGACAATGTCTATAGGGCACTCGGGCCCTTTACCTGTTGACTTGTGGGAACATTCACAGCATCTGCGGTGTGCAATCCGTCCGTGTAGAAGATCCTAGGTAGTAATGTGCAAAACAGAGCACAGTCAGCAACTTTCAGCTTTGAAGAAAAGGGAAAAAAAATTCAAGACAAAACTCCAAAATAGCAGATCAAAATTTAATTGCAAGCTTATTTATAGTTCTATTAAGTTTCCTCTCCCATGCCAACATATACAGCTCAACCCCGTTATAGCGAGATCCGTTTTTTTTTTTTGCGCCAAACTTTACGCACCCCCCCCCCACACCACACCTCTGGTGCTGGGGATCGTGGTGGGGCTGCTTGGGGAACGTGCTGGGGCATCGTGGTGGGGGTGCTGGGGCTGCCGACGCCTCACTCATGCCTCCCTTTCGATCGGGCGCGCGGCGGCCATTTTTTTAAAATTAGTGCGACCCCGGTTATCACGTGGTCGGATCAAATGGCCCCTGAGGACCGCGTTATAGCTGGGTTCAGCTGTAATTGCCTGTTTTAGGGTCACTGTGGATGTTACGGATTGCATGGTAGAGGACAGAGGTGATTCCCTTTGTTTAAAGATTGAGTGTTACACCAGGATTGAAATTGGGTCATTTTTAATGGTACTTTTTCTTTGTATTTAGATTGGATAAGCTGTAGATATCTTTAAAATTCGGTATTTGGAATGTTAAATTGTGATTGTATTGTAGGGAAGGTCTTAATAGTATGTAGATCCATCACGTCCCTCACCCTACTAACTCCATAGATTGGGTTGGTTCTTATTGTAACCTGGCGAAAAAGAAGATTGAGAACAAAGGATACATCATGGAGAAGGGTGTGGTCAAATTGTTTCTGGATTTAAGGGAATCCCACAAATTACATGAGAAGGTTAAAACCGGATTTTTATATATGGACTGTGGCCTGCTTGTCGTTTTCAGCCAGAGGATATGCTGGAGCTCAGGGTGGCAAATCAAATCTTCCACTTCTAACCATCTTTTCTCAATTGAGTTTTGCCAACTGATTGCCCTAAGTGGGCTGCTTTGTAATATCTTTTGAGCTCCGGAAGCACTAATCCACCCTCTGATTTGGGGCGATATAGAATGGATCTGTTAATCCTTGTTTTTTTGTTTTGCCAAATGTAGCGAATTATTCTATTTTGTAGTAGTTGCAATTCTTTGTCCTGACTTTAACGTGTAGTGTATGGAAAAAATATAGGATCTTAGGGAGGATGTTCATCTTTATCAATGTGATCCTACCGAACCAGGATATCTGGTAGGAGTCCCAGTTGGACAGATCCTTGCATACTTGTTTAAAGAGAGGAACATTGTATACATTTAACTGTGTGTTGTAATCTTTGGTGTGGTGGATACCTAGATATTTAATTTTGGGGGGGGGGGATCCCATCTAAAATCAAAATTTGTTTGGATGAGTTTGACACTGTGGCTGGGTAAATTTAAGTTTAGAGCTACAGATTTTGTATGATTAATTTTACAACCTGAGAGCTTAATAAAGGTATCCAAAATTTCGACTAGTTTAGGGAGTGAAATTAAGGTTTTGTGATGGGACAGTATTATATCGTCGGCAAATAGAGCTATCTTATATTCATGATTTTTAATGTGGATTCCTAAGATGTTGGGTTTGTTTCTAATTAGGGCTGCTAATGGTTCAATGGATATTGCAAACAAGAGAGGGGACAGGGGACATCCTTGGTGGGTTCCGTTATTTATGGGAAATGAGGAGTTGACTGCATTGGTTTTGACTGTGGCTGAAGGGGAGCTATATAAAATTTGTGGCTAGCGAACATGCCAGTTAAGGTGGTCAAACGCCTTTTCGGCATCTAGTGATGATAGGATGGCTGGGGATTTGGATTGGTGAGCTACAGTATATGAGTAAGGTTGACAAGCAGTCTGGTGTTATCCAGAGCCTGTCTCCCTTTTATAAATCCTACCTGGTCCGAATGAATCAATTTAGGCAGCACTGGATTAAGTCTATTTGCAATAATTTTAGCGTATAATTTAATATCTGTAGTTAGTAGGGATATTGGTTTGTAATTGGAGTAATTTCAGGGGTCTTTGCCTTCTTTGGGAATGATTGCTATTGATGCCTGTAACATTGTTTTAGATGGGGCTTGTCCTGCTAGAAAGATGTTGAATAATTTGGTGAGCTGGGGGATAAGGCCATTGCAATTTTTAAATAATAGAGATTGGAAAATCCATCCGGACCAGGAGACTCCGCCCCCATCCCCTCCCCCCCTCCCTTTAGGGATTTAATCGCACTGGATATCTCCAGTGGTGTAATTGGGGATTCTAGCGGTAAGATATCTTCAACCGGAAGTTTTGTAAGGTTGCATTTGGATAACGAATCAATGTCTGCTGACAATTGAGGTTCCAATGTCCCCCTTTGTCTCTCCGGCAAGTTGTAAAGAGCTGTATAAAAATCTCGGAACTCGAAACAGATATGTTCAGGATCGTAAGTTATGCCACATTTTCGTGTGTTAATACTGTGCATTCTAGATAGGCGTTGCTTTGTTTTTAGTTTATTTGGCAACATTTTGTCTGCTTTATTACTTTTGTCATAAATGTTTTGCCCAGACCATGGCCTTCTCTGATCTGGCGGCTAAGAATTGGTTTAGTTCACCTCTTGTTTGTATAATTTGGCTATACATTTGTTTTGTTGGAGAGCTTTTATGAAGCTTTTCTAATTGTTCTAGTTTGTTAGTTAGGGTTTCAATTTGATTTATTTCCTATTTTCTTTTCCAGGAGGATAAGGCTATTCATTTCCCTCTGATCACTGTATGGGAAGCCCATAAAGCTGTAGAGTGGGGGACGTCTGGAGTGGAGTTAATGTTGAAATATCACATCAACTCCTCTGAGACTTCAGCTACTGTATCGTCATTTAATAATAGATATTCGTTTAAAGCTGCAGTCCAGGCAATATCCTGCATGTGTGGTTTTTTTAAATAAAAAAGTTCTGTAGTAAAAAAAATACTTTTAGCATTTTCTGTTTGAAAAAAAACTACTTTGAAAGACCAATTTTCTTGTATTCTATTTTAACAAGCATGCTTGTTCCTATAGCAACGATTTACAATCCCCATATTTAAAGATGTCGCCAAACTTTGCCGATCAATAGACGGAGAACGAATTGACCGGCAGCTATGCAGTTCTTTAGGTAATTAGAGATTGCCCACATGAAACTATTGAAGTAAAAAAATAAATAAAAAAAAAAGAAGACTGAACTGCAGCTTTAACATGCATTGGCTGAATTTTTTCCCCTTGCTCCAATGAGAAAAATGATTGAGTGATCAGACCACGCCGAGGACAAAATATCTGCTTTAGTGATATTTCTACATAAGTGGTAATCTATGAAAATGTAATCGATTCTAGAGTAGCTGTCTTGGTGATGAGAATTAAAGGAGAAATCTTTTGCTAGCGGATTAAGCATTGTCCAGGAGTCAACCAGGCCCAGACGTTTGGTTAGTGCTCTTAGATGCATTGCCCCTGAAGACTGCGGGAGATTTGGGTGATGTTTTGTCCATAGATGGATCAATAATAGCATTAAAATCGCCTCCAAGGATTAGTATGCCCTGTTGGATATCTTCAATTTTTTTTAATTAGAGTCTGAAAAAACTGCGGTTGACCTTCGTTAGGGGCATAAATATTGACTATCGTAATTTGGGAGGAGTTTAGTGTGCCCACTACTATCACGTATCTACCACAACTATCTTTTTTAATAGATTGTAAAGTAAAGTTCAGATCTTTATGAAATAAAAGAGCAACTCCATTTTTTTTATTGCTTGTGATGCCTAATAGATTTGGGGATATAGTTTACTAGAAAGAAGGTGATGGTCCCTCTGTCTCAAATGGGTTTCCTGGAGGAGAACCAAGTCTCCCTTCAATCGTTCAATCTCCCTGAGAGCCACTTTACTTTTTTGCGGGGAGTTCAACCCTTTCGCATTTTGGGAGTTTATATTAAATGCCATTTATATTACTATGGTAGTACTTTGTGCAAAGTGGTGTAGCATAACCAACATTGTTTGGAGACAAGCCGCTGGGTGGGAGGAAGGGGCGAAATGGGAATAGTTAAGTATTCTGTGTGAAAATGACATTGATGACATGAGGGTAGTGGGGAGGGAGGTTGTCACGGGAGACCATGGTTATTAACACCTTTTCCTACTGGGAATTTGATTGAAAAAGACACAGCAGTAAAATACATTTTCATTTATTCCAGCATTTGACATACACACAAAGTAACACAATTTACACTGCAAACACACTTAGGGGCTCATGCAGAGAGCATAGATAAGGAAATAGCGCCATCTTCTGGCGAAAAAACTAGCCAGAAATCCTTAAACTCGGGAGAAAATGGCGCGATTTTTAAAAGTGCTCAGAAAATTTTTCAGAGCTGTAAAACTCGCCAAACTCGTGGCGAGAACCTGAAACTCGCCATGCTAATATAGCGTGGTATTCCAGAAGCTCCGAATAGCTGGAACACGCCAATATGTGCATTAGTATGGCCAGGAAAAGTTGGCAATTTGCAGTTTTTTGCCGAAATGAGTTAATGACGTTCTCTGCATAACACCTTCACTAACGGCAAATCTGTGGCTATTTTACAGCCATTTTAAACTTTTTTAACGTTCCTCTCTGCATAAGCCCCTTAGTGGCAACGGGGCTAACGAAATAATATCTTCCTTAAAACGAAAAGTTAAAACAAACGACCTCTGTAGGAGCCCTTTCCAATGACCGGGAGGTACTCGTGGATGTCCTGGAACGCAATTCGGCATGCAATCCCAGCCGCGACCGCTTCGTCCTCAAAAAGCGGGTCATAGAAAATGTCTTGTCAAAATCTCTGAAGCTGGCTCACGTCTATTCCTTAGGCCGTGCGTACAGTGCCCGCGACGGGTGACCGCGACGCCGCCCAAAAACAAATACATTGCTGCCGCGTGTGCTTATAGTTAGCGCGACGGGGCGTCGCGGACTTCGGAAGCCGGGAACATTTGATTTTTCAAGGGCTGTCGCCTCATGTGACAGCCCCATAACAAATCAAATGCCTGGATGCCCGCAACGCCGTCGCAAGCAAAATATAACTTTCGCTAGCGGTGACGGGTGACGTCACCTGTCCCGTTGCCAGTCGCGGGCACTATACGCGTGGCCCTACAGAGCATCTTTGAATTTGCCGCTGATGGTTTGGCGCTTTGAATCTGAGGTCCTGATTGGCTGCAAGGTTTCTTATAGGTTTTAGAGTCCAATTCAGAAATCACTACAACCAATCAGGCTGGAAGGAGAATTCCCACGCGCTATCACCGGTTTGCTGAAGTCGGGTGGGTACCGATTTGGATTCTGCTAAGGGGCATGCACCAACCTGGCACCTCTGCCTTTTAGCATATCGAGCCCACCCGCTGTCCAGGCTCCGCAGAGTCTGGGGCAGGGCAAATGGTCACTGGATAGCCCTTTTTTAGTCCAGAACGGAGGTACTCGGGTATAACTACAGTACTCCTCCTGTTCCAACACCTTGGCATCCCTGAGGCTTTCAACTCCGGGTCCCGAGTAGACTCAGTGGCACCAAGCTTGGTAGCCATCTGGTCTCTCGGAACCACGGACTTGGAATCCCACAGCCACATATAAACGTTACAAGCATTCACATTTATTAAATAAAACCTTTAATAAAATTATCTTTGCTTATGTGTCTTTGTGTTTTAACGGGTATACATTTTCTGATCCGGTGTCAGGAATAGAATAAGAATATGTTCCCTACTCTTAACAGCCTTATCCCTGGTACACTGCACAACCCTGACTTTACTGTACCACACAATAAAACCCTTACAGCTGTCTGACATAGCTGGAGCACCCCCTGAACCCCTATACCAGGTTCAGGTTAACTTGGGCATGGTCTGGGCATACCACCATATGCTATGGACCCCGGGACCGTTCTGGGTATACCTTGATCCCCCATGCCCTCTTTACTTTTCCAGTTTGTGCTGTAGCAGGGAATCCTGGCGGTGAGTCGCAAGAACGTTTCCAGGGTAGGATTTTGTCGGAGCACTGTGCTTCAATGTGCCTGAGAATCTTACCTGATTCCCGGGTACATCTTTGGGGTATCCCATAACTCGGGAACCCCGCTACATAGCAACAATCTGACAGAAGTTTATCCCCGAAACCCACCCTCAAACTCACAGCCTCGCAAGCTCTGCTGCCCAGCACCCCATGAAAGGCAAAACAAAATACTGAATTGTCGCATAATTTATACATAGTCTCAGGGATGCATACACGACAGTTGGGTCCAAGAGCTGACACTCTAGGACCTTTACACACGAATTAGGGGTAACCAAATGGGCTGAACCTTTTATTATTGAGCCTGGTTACCCCCTCACCGTCAGAGGGGAAACCTAACTGGGGTAACCTTGAGGCCACATATCCCAACCTGTGGGGGGGGGGGCTGTACTTTAAAGAGACTTGCTGGAAAAGTTGTCTGCTTCAGAGCCTGTGTGGATGGGGGGGGGGGGGGTAGACTCGGACCCAAGAAGGTCCACACCAAAACAATTCTACATTTACATGCAGAAACACAGTGAGTAATAGCAATCTCAACATAACAGTTGTAGTAGCAGGGGGCGTAACTGGAGAAGGGGGACAATACAAACTGGGAGGCCTAATCCTCCAACCCTCTGATATAGGATAAAAACTATTAACAAGACAGACAAGGAAAATATAACAGATAAGTACATCTGATCCTAACTGGGGTAATGTTCCTTTAGACTTGGCTGGTCAGAAGAATCTTACCATGGACTCTCCAAGGTCTCCACAATCCGTGTGGAGACTAGTCTGATCGGGAGAGTAGAAGAGAAGTTAGGTCGACAATGTGTGGTGAAAACCGTCCATTATTAAGCTGTGTTTAGACATTTTGATGTGTGGACCCAGTGACTTTTGACCACGCCGATCTTTGTGGTTTTGGTGCAGATACTCCGGTGTCCTGGGGTGCTGCCTCCAAAGCGGGTGATTTTAGGCCCATGGTTTCAAGGGTTGATGTGCCCACTTCAGGCGAGGTCAGGACATGGAATATATTTTTCTAAGAGAACAATAGCTTGCAGGGAAAACCCCATCTATATTTGAGTTGGTTTTCACACAGGGTGAGTCTGATCGGACGGAATTCCCTACGCTTGGCTAATGTAGCCTGAGCCAGGTCTGGGAAAAGTTGAAATGTGGATCCTTCAAACTTTATTTGGCTTTTAGCTCTGGATGCTCTCAGAATTGCTTCCTTTGTTCGGATGTAGTGAAGTCGGACAATAATGTCCCGTGGTTTGTCCGCCGCCAGGTTTTGGGACTTTGAAGCTCTTTGAGCTCTGTCAGTTTGAAGTTGATCTTCCGTCAGGGCCGGGACAAGAGTTGTAAAGAGCCTTGACAAATATGCATCCAGAATGTCGTTATTTCCTCAGACGTGTTTCTGATCCTTATGTTATTCCGCCTGGATCTATTTTTGGAGTCTTCCAACTTTTCTAGTATTGAGTGCACCTGCGTTTGTAGTTCAGCTATGTCCTTGGAGTGTTGAGCCTGCGTTTGAGTTGTGGCTTCTATTTGCTCATCCATTTCAAGTATGTGTTCAGTAATGGAATTGATTTCTTCTTTAAGGTATTTGTATAGCTGTTGGGATTCGGCAGGCATTGCTTTTTTAAGTTCTGTAATGAAGCCCTCCATGTATTTTCTAGACACAGCTTGCGATTCACTCTGGTGACGATTCTCTATCCGAGCTCCTTCCTTTTGACGTGGAGCAGCCATTTTCCTTAGGCCGCAATGATTTCTGCTGGAAGAATTGTGAAGCTTCCTGAGAGAAGGGTTGTTTAGTCTTAAGAGGCATGGTGTGGTGGTCAGGATATTTCGGTATTGTTTAGAGTCAGATTCAGAGAGTTTCACTTAGTGCGGACTGCTTTTGCTTTATTTTCTTGATTGTCCCCCTTCTACATGGGACCAAGTCACAGTGTGGTCATTTTTTTGAATCACGCGTGTACGTCCCTTTTCCATATGTATTTCAGTCAGTAATGGGACTTGATTTTAATGGTTTAATAATATGCGTATTTTAATAGTGGTCAGATGCTTACAGATATTTCAGTTTATTCACAGAACCTCTGTGTTACGCCGGTGCTGCCCGCAGGCCAGACACGTCCCCTGTGCTGAAGTGGGAGGTAGGAATACACGCACCCGCAGCAAAGGGAGCGCGTCCGGAGTGTGGTATTAAGTGTTGCCAGGCCAGATGTAAGTAACGTAGACAATACTTGCCGGTACCGGGTATAGGAGTAGAATAGTGATTGCCTTGCCGAGGTCAGGGAGCGGAGAGATGAGGAAGGTTGAAGTCCAAGCCGTGATCGTGGGATGCCAGAGTATACGTAGTCCAAGGAGAGCCGAAGTCGTGAGCCATAGGGGGTAGTCGTATGAGCCTTGTCAAAACCTGTAGTAACCGAGAGTACACAACACTTCCATACAGAGATTATGTCGAGCTATGAGTGAGGGCTCTGAGATGCTAGATAAGGCTGGGCTGACCAATCGGGAATGGGGGCGGGTCAGGAGGACTGCAGGGAGCCTCTCTGGATAGGTGTGGCTGATACAACCCAGGTGAGCACTGGTAGTACTTTGATTACACCTGTGTGGTGTACAGGGGCGGAGCCTCACAGCAGGAGTGGAAGTAGAAGAGTGGGTGCTGGGCGCGCGCTCTAAGCCTTGTGTGCATGCGACCAGCGTTGGAGGACACACGTGTGCGCGCGGGACGGAGGACCCGCGTTTTGAGCCCCCTCAGCCACCGTCTGCTATTCTGTGCTGCTAATGGTGGCTCCTTCTCACTGCCTCATGGTCTTGATGGCCATCTTGGATCGGCCCCGACATCTATCTCAATGCCTCCATGGACCAAGTGACTCACGTGTCCACCTCCCCCATGCACCACCCGGGCAGCCAGGTGCCAAGTTACTCCCCCGTGACCACAAGTCGCCACCCCCAGAGATCGGTGCACCGCGCAGGATGGCCAAATCAGGATGGCCGCCGCTTCACCAGCGCCACCGCCGGCAGCACGACCTCAGGTTGCTTGTGCGGGGGGAGGGGCCTCCGGTGACCCGAAGTTAAGGGTATTTACTATGTCCCAGGATGAGGAAAGGAGGGAACAGGGCCCGCGGCGCCACCTCACTCTCCATCCACGCGGCCGTGCTCTTCTCCCTGTCCGGCTGTGCAAGTAGCTAGCAGCTTCCCCCGCGGCGAACAGGCAGCAGCCCTCGGATTTCACCCGTGACCCCAGCAGGCAGTTGGTTGGACCCCGCGCTAGTCAAGCCTGACAGGCCCCCGAGGCACCAAGCTCCGGGGTCCTTTATTTTTGGTCCAAATTCAATAATAGTGGCATTGGGATGTAGCTTGTGAGATAGGATGTTAGGATTTGCTGATTTATTTTTGGATTTGGCAGCGATTGTAAGGAGATGGCAGATGATTGAATTATACTTGATGAGGAGCTCTAATCTTATGCGGCCATTTTACAGCATTCCAGACCCCTTATTTTTTTTTTTTTTTTTTAATGTATTAAAAAAAAAATCCCTTTGAGTAGGACTTCATCATTTTTTTTTTTCTTACTTAGGACAACATCCGTGTTACCTGAAAGACTAAGGCCTGGGACATAGTGAGTTTTAAGCTCGCTGAGCCGCGCTGAGCAGATGCACAAAGCCCCTGCATCTGTCATCAGCGCGGCTATAGTTTCTCCCTCCGCATGCGCGCTGATGCGTGCGGAGGCTGAGAAACTTTGCCGAGACAGGCAGGTTTGAAATTTGCCGCTCGGGGAAGCGGAGGAGCGGTAACGTGACCGCTCCCATCCAATGGGAGCGGGGGACTAGCCCCGCCCCCCGCCCCGCCTCCTGGCACGCCTCCGCTCTGCCCCCGCCCCCAGAGCGCGCTCACTGCCTCGCCTGCAAGGACAGGGAAAAGCCCCATTTTCAGCAGGCGAGGCAGAGCAGGAGCTTAGCTCAATTATCATTATGCTTAAATATATTTGTAGCATGTATTTTTTTTAAATATTGAACTTGGATCTAGGGTTGGGCAATATACCGCTACCATAGTAATACCGCTGTAATAAAAACTGACAGCTGATATGTGAGCAACATAGTTACATAGTAAATGAGGTTGATAAACTACATCCGTCCAAGTTCAACCTATGCTACATTTAGACGACAGATACTGTATCCTATATTTGTACTTATAGTTTATTGATCAAGAGGAAGGCAAACAAACCCCAGTGAAATATCATCTAATGATATCTCATTAGGGAAAAATACATTCCTTCCTGACTCCAAATATTGGCAATCAGGTTACTCCCTGGATCAATATTCTTCCCATGTTTACTTATTTGATATATCACTGTATACCTTTCCTTTCTAAAAAGATGTCCAACTTTATTTTAAGATATCTATTGTATCTGCCATCAGTCTCCATGGGTAAGGAATTCCACATTTTAACTGCCCTTACTGTAAAGAACCCTTTCCTTTGCTGGTGAAATCTCCTTTCCTCCAATCTTTAGGGATGACCCAGAGTCCTTTGTATTGCCCATGGGATGAATAGTTCTTTTGAAAGCTGCTTGTATTGTCCCCGAATATAATTTTATATAGTCATCAGCCCCTCCTAGATGCCTCTTTTCAAATGTAAACACATATAATTTAGCTAGCCTCTCCTCAGAAATCAGATTATCCTTACCCTTTATTAATTTGGTGGGTTTTCTCTGCACTTTCTCTAGTTCCATTATGTCTTTTTTTAAGGAGTGGAGGAGGAGGCCCAAAATTGCACTCCATATTCAAGGTGTGGCCTTACTAATGCTTTATAAAGGGATCTTGTTTCCCTTTGATGCTACTGCATGACTTTGGGCACTATTGCTAAGCCTGCTGCCTACAAGCACTCCTATATCCTTCTCCATCAAGGATTCTCCTAACTTATCCTCATTTAATTACTTGATGCCGGCTTGCGGGTCAGAAGTGTAGCTTTGAAGCTGCAGTGTGTGGAGTCTCTCACAGAGTTATCACACCTAGACACACACTTCTCACTACCTCTCTTACGGGCCACACTTCTCCCTCAATTTACAAACACTTTTTATTAAAAATTAATATAACCTATTTGGACAATTCTTAATATATAATAGGTTTTTCTTGTAGAGCACTGACAGTGTACACTGTGCTGTACATATAATTTTTATTATTGGTTAGATAATCAAATGTATCCTTTGTTCTTTTAGTGTAGCTACTTAACAACATCTACAGTGACCCTTTCCTATACATTTATTAATCAATTGTTTTACCACTAAGTAATACATTGAGTTACCTCTCTTTTTCAAGAATATCCTGGGCACAATTGTGATTTGAACAGTACATGGTTGCATTAAATGACCAGCGTTATAAGTTCTCTTTAAAGACATTTCACGAACAGTTAAAGCTAATATCATTATAGGTGTATGTAACAGTTAGACTAGATTAAAATGGGAGACTGCTGAAGTGTTGAAAGAACTTAGACCAGTGGTTTCAGTCATGAGGAGCAATGGGATTCTTTGTTGAACCTTGGGACCATGAACAGTCTTTTGGAGTCAGATCTCAGGTGATAAGTGCTGCCGATAGTAGGGGTGATGAGTTTGTTCACATACGTGAGTAGCTTGTCCAGAAAGTATTTGAAGGCAAGACAGAAAAAATGTACTTTGTGCCTAGACTCAAGTGATAGCCAATCTAGTTCTTTGAGCATTTCGAATGTCATGGAATCTATTTTTAAGTAGTAATAAGTCATCATAAAAGTAATGCATTCTTGTTTTAATGGCTTCTCATTACAATAGTAACAATTAAACAGGGCAGGATGATAACTTAATTGCATTTTGTCTTTTGTGTATTTCACAGGATGGATGGCTTAGAAAAAGTTACCTTAAAGACTTCAAATATCATTTTATGAGTCACTTTCCTTACTCCTTACTTGAAACAATGAAACAGAAGAAAAAATCAAAGAAAAGGTAGATTTTACAAAAAATGTTTTAATGTCTACTATTTTGATTTTTAAATGGCATAAGAGATCCTTTTAACAAATGTAGTTCCTTGAGTGCAGATGTTTTGAAGCATTTTTGGGGATGTGACAAGTGACACTGGAAAGTATGATACACATGTATGCATGTTTTTTTACCATCCCCAAAAAGGTTTCTGCGCTCAAGGAAATATGTTTGTTAAAATGATCTCTTATGCCATTTTTAAATCAAAATAGTGTGGGGAAAGCCATTTAATTTTTTTTTAAAATCCATATCTTTTTAATGACAAGTTCATACAGTATCTCTTGAATTTGTGTTTTGATACTGATTCCATGTTTTTGCTGTTTGATGGGAATGGTGTCAAACCTGTGGGTTTCAACCACCCGCAGTACTGCCATGTCCATATTGTAAATTGTCCCTTAAACTAATGGAGAACCTCAGTCTATCATGTTAATTGTGGCCGTGGTTAGTTTCTAAGGAAGATCTGTTACCAGTGGAGAAATATTTGGTTTGGCAGGAATTCTTTATTTTTTCAACATGCACTTGTAAGCATTACTTTAAAGAGGAGCGGGAATGCAGATGCCATTTGTGTAGAGAAACAAAATTGGATAGATCTTCAGATCCCATTCATGTCTCAAAAAGTTAATGGACAAGGAATGGGGGCCTCACCTCCAATAGGTGTAATTAGATGCATGCTTTTCTAAAAGAGCATGCACACCTGGGTTGATTTTGTAATTGCAGGTTACATTTTGTAATTGAGTAAAATAAAGAGTATCACTGTCATCTTCCAATATTTGTGCCAATCGGACTCTATGAAATGCGTGCAGCAACAAAGTCCTCTACTCCATGCTTTGTGGACTAGGAAAGTTATTTATATTTTTGATGTCGCTTTTCATAAAGAAATATTTAATCCATTTCAATTCATTTTCTATTCTTTTAGTAACAAAGATGGCTCGCTTTCCCATAATGGTCTGGACCATCTACTATTAAATTTAACATTGTGTGACATCATGGTCTCTCTGGCAAGTCCTTCCACCCTGCAAGAGGATTCGGGTTGGCTAGGGATGATTAGAAAATTTGTGACCGAGAAACTTATCGATGGGTGGAAGTTAAACTGCAAGCAATTGAAGTGGTTACTGGGGGTAACGAGCAGACTCTTAAATATACAAAGAAACAGAGGTAAGTAATTATACGTTTGGCTTTCTAATTTTACTACATCTGTACTTGTGCCCGACAAGTTGAATTCTATGCTTTTGGACTATAAGCAGGAAAATATTAGACATTTTCCATAAAATAAAAGTCTTCTCATCCACCTTTTTAAGAAATTTCATTTTAGCTGAACATTTAAATGAAGTAAACTTTGTATCATGTAATTCTTTGCCTTGTGGAGCTCTGTTTGTAGCATGTTGGTTCCAAGGGAAGAAACCATCCCAGAAAGAAAAATGTAATAATGGAAGAGACCTATTTAAGGGACTAAATATGCGTGATTGATAAACTTGCTAAAATTAGAAAGCTGTATTTGAAAAATGTAGGTTAGTTTGTAAATATGAGCTGAGACTTGATTTTTCCCTTGTCACTTTTTTGTCTGATGTAATGGTGTTCAACAAGAGCTTCCCCTGTCAAAATCTGTGTTGACAAACTCTCTCCCCCCACCCCCAAAGAAAAGGAACTTGCACTGAATTTCCGAATAAACAAAAACAGTCACACATTTGTTTAAACATGGTTATTGGTTATGTTTGTTTAGAGATTCCAGTTAGATCATTACAGTCTTTATCAAATATGTTTTGGTCGACTGCCAGGGATTGCACTTGTTAAATGTAATATTGTACAATTGTAGGGGGTCTATTCATTAAGCTCTGATAAATGTGTTTCCTGTGAGAAAGTGGCTGTTTTCACACAGATTTGCAGCTTGCCATTTTCATAAAGCCCTTATCGCCCATCTCAGCTGCGTGACAACAGACATTTTGGCACAATTTGGTTCTTGCTGTGCAATTCTGTATGGTATGGAAATGGGGTAAACTTGCAAAGAACATTTTAATGGTTTATTCATCAAGGTTGAAGATTGCCTTGAACGTCACAACTAGAATTCTCGTCTACCTCAGGTAGACAAAATAGGGCTTTTGGTGAAAGAGTAGAGTGTGGGAACTTGTCCCCAAACTGGTGCTCTAGATCATGGGGGCAAAAGATTTTCCACAGGGGGTGCGATGGTTACAGAGGCCCCATGCTCTTCCCCAAGGCATTTAAATTAAATGCCGGGAGATCGCTTGAGGCCTCTGCAACTTGTCTTACCTTTTCTTCGACACATCGCCATGGCAACATGGAGTTACATGACCCCGCTGCATTATTTCATGCTGAAGATGAAGGTAAGGAGGGGGGCGCGAGCAGGGGGGGAGAGCAGGCAGGGGGGCGCAGCAGGGAAAGTTTGTGCACCCTTTTTCTAGATCGCTGAAAGAAAAAGCATATATGCTACATATGATAACTTGAAAAAGTTTTATATGACAATCAAGGGACAGTATTCATGCTGCATAAACGAAGGCTTAAATAACAGGCCAATGTGATGGTGTAGACAAAAAAAGCACGGGGGGGGTGGGGAGGAGGAGAAGGGAACCGAAACACCCCAGCCCCTAAACACAAGTGCTCCTCAAACTAAAACTAAGCAGCAATGTGGACCTGACTTACTACAATTAAGGTTCCTACGACTTGGTGCCCCAGCCATTGCCAAACCAATTGCTTCCATAGTCAACTCTATCCTGTCTGCAGGCCATATCCCTAAGACCTGGAAAACTGCCAGAGTTGTCCCAATCTTCAAAAGTGGGGACAAAAACAATGTCTCAAACTACAGGCCAATCTCACTTCTCCCAATTCTATCCAAAGTCATGGAAAAATGTGTCCACTCCCAATTAAGCGATTACTATACCAAGACAAATTTCCCTAGCCAATTCCAATCTGGCTTTCGTCCCAAACACTCCACCGTAACTACCCTGCTAAAAGTTTGCAATGAAATCCAGTGTGGAATGGAATGGGGACAACTAACTGGTGCAGTATTCCTAGATTTTGCAAAGGCTTTTGATACAGTTGATCATGCTATCCTGCTTAACAAACTCCAGAGCTCTGCAATAGGGAAGCATGCTTTAAACTGGTTTCAGTCCTACCTATCAGGTAGATCCCAACATGTGTCCATCTCAGGCTCTAACTCCAACCCCCTGGATATCACCTGTGGTGTCCAGCAAGGCTCTGTTATGGGGACCCTACTCTTCTCAGTGTTCATTAATGATCTTCCCACAGTTTGTAAGGAAGCCTCAATACACATGTATGCAGATGACACAATCCTATATGCACACAGCCATAGCCTCTCTGACCTTCAACACATACTTCAGTCTGACTTTTTGAGACTCGGAAACTGGAATTCCCAAAACAAACTGTTTTTAAACACTGACAAGACTGTAACAATGGTATTTGGGACCAAGACTAAATTTGTAAAGCTTCCAGCTACTGAGCTCCAGATTAGAACCAACGCTAACACCACACTAACCCCTGTCACTAGTTTTAAATACCTGGGGTTATGGTTTGACTCCCACTTAACATTCGGGATGCACATTGATACCCTGACAACCAAGACCTATGCCAAACTAGGGGTACTTTACAGGAACAAATCCTCTCTAAGTCTCCTGGGCAGAAAGCATATCGCATAGCAGATGCTAATGCCAATTATTGACTATGGAGACATAGTATATGGCCCGGCACCTCAAACCCACCGTAGCAAACTTGACACCCTCTACAATTCAATTTGTCGTTTTGTTCTCCAATGCAACTACAACACACATCACTGAGAAATGCTCAAAGAATTAGATTGGTCGTCACTAGTGTCTAGGCGCAAAGTTCACCTTTCCTGTCTTGCCTTTAAATTCTTTATGGGCAAGCTACCCAGCTATCTGTAGAATAAGGGGAGTAAACCCCACGATGTTCGGTGCTCTAAAAAGTGTATATGTCTTGATATGGGTCAAGTAGTAAACCTTGGGTAACTTAGATGAAAAAGAAGAGATCCCATTGCAATCAATATATGAGACGTTATATATATGAATAGAGCAACAAGACTTAAAAACCTGAGGGGGGGGGCCCGTTGTGCAGGGGTTGATAGGGAGACTGGATGAGAAGCTTTGTTTAGAAACTCCTCTCCTGTACTCACGAGTAGTCAACCGGTGCCTGCTGCCCTTAACCCGCCTGGTGTCTTCACTGCTTGCTCTGTTGAACTCCCGGCGTTACTCCACATGTGCGGCGCTTCCGAATGACGTCATCGCCGTCGCCAGCCTGGTCCGGGAGGATTGCACAGGACGTGTCACGAGTGCCGGCTATCCCCGCGACTGCAAGGGGAGGGGGTATCGTGGCATCCGCCCCGTAGTGCAGGGGATCCTAGGCGTGCCCCAGCCGTGGAAATGGAATAGGCAAAGTAGATGAAATCTCGGCGGTCACTGCATGCGTAGGAACTCAGCCATGGACAAAATTAAAATCAATATTTATTCAATCTTGGTGCTGGACATCACAGAGATTCACATTCTCTGACGCATTTCATTCCGTTAGGAACTTTATCAAAGAGTACAATTAATCTGTTCACAAGTATCTTAAGTAGGCAGGTTCCTGTCTCCTATTGGCTGGATATTTGATTAGATCAGTTGTAAGCAATTTGTAAATTACTGATTGTAATTGAGCTCTTATGTGGAGACGAAGCCTGTCTATAAAGATATATTGTGAATATACAACAAACATACAAAAAGACAAGTGATAACAAAAATCAATATACAAATGGTTAATAACAAATTAAAAACAAAGTCAAGTAATGTGCAGCAACCCAATTATAAAATATATTAATAATTCCTTTGCACTTGGAAAACCTAATTAGATTTATGGAAGGCAAAATGATAATAAATATATATATATAAATCCCAAATACTAGGACCGAATGAAAGTTGGTTGTACATTGAAAGATAATATATATATACACATAAACCAATACCATATCAAAATTATATTGAAGAGTTAATAAAATGATATACACATACATATGTAGTAATGCCAATGGATTAGTACACAATAGTAACAATTCTGCAAGTATCTTCTTGTTATATACTTTGTTGTCTTTCATATATTTATGTAGGCTACATTGTATACCATATAGGAAAGTACTAACAACAACATTGATAGTTGATAAAATATAACTGTCATAGAAATATGAATCACATTAGGGATAATAGCAAAATCCAAACAATTTATATTTTTATAAACCATGCAATGGATAAGATAAATTAAATCAAATTAGTACCAAAATGTATGAGTTGAGATGCATGGAGACACACTCTCAAGACTCCCCTGGACATCAACCATGTAAGAAGTGTTTTAACTCCCATTCATGGTTAATGCCGTGTGAATGGAGAGTGTTGAGAGTGTATATCCAATACATCTCTTGTTTATTTAACATATTTTCCCTATTGCCACCTCTAGGATGGCAGGGCACATGTTCTATGGCAGAAAAAGAAAAGTTTTTAATGCCCCCGTTCCGACATTGTGCAAAGTGTCTGGGAACTGGGTGATTCAAGTCCCCTTTCTTGATTAACCGTACATGTTCAGATATTCTTATTCTGAGTGGTCTTATAGTGCGGCCTATGTATTTTTGTCCGCAGCCACAAAAAAGAATGTAAATAACAAATGAAATGTTACAATTGAGAAAAGACTTTTTTATAATATTTCTTGAGGTTGGTATTATAAGAAATATATTTCCTTTGACAAGCGTACTGGCACATAGTGCACGTTCCACACTTATAAAAACCTTTTGGAATGCTTGAAATTTGAGTTGAGTTGGACTTGGAGTTAAACATGCTTGGCGATAAGTGTGATGCCAAAGTTTTGGCTTTCCTATAGGAAAATCTAGGGCCTTGTGCCAACATTGGGCAGATGTCTTTGTCTAGTAGAAGTGTGTGCCAATGTTGTTGTTAGTACTTTCCTATATGGTATACATATTGGATACAATGTAGCCTACATAAATATATGAAAGACAACAAAGTATATAACAAGAAGATACTTGCAGAATTGTTACTATTGTGTACTAATCCATTGGCATTACTACATATGTATGTGTATATCATTTTATTAACTCTTCAATATAATTTTGATATGGTATTGGTTTATGTGTATATATATTATCTTTCAATGTACAACCAACTTTCATTCGGTCCTAGTATTTGGGATTTATATACATATATTTATTATCATTTTGCCTTCCATAAATCTAATTAGGTTTTCCAAGTGCAAAGGAATTATTAATATATTTTATAATTGGGTTGCTGCACATTACTTGACTTTGTTTTTAATTTGTTATTAACCATTTGTATATTGATTTTTGTTATCACTTGTCTTTTTGTATGTTTGTTGTATATTCACAATATATCTTTATAGACAGGCTTCGTCTCCACATAAGGGCTCAATTACAATCAGTAATTTACAAATTGCTTACAACTGATCTAATCAAATATCCAGCCAATAGGAGACAGGAACCTGCCTACTTAAGATACTTGTGAACAGATTCATTGTACTCTTTGATAAAGTTCCTAACGGAATGAAACGCGTCAGAGAATGTGAATCTCTGTGATGTCCAGCACCAAGATTGAATAAATATTGATTTTAATTTTGTCCATGGCTGAGTTCCTACGCATGCAGTGACCGCCGAGATTTCATCTACTTTGCCTACCCAGCTATCTGAACATGCTCCTCACCCTACCACATGCAGCACTTATCACCTGAGATCAGACTCCAAAAGACTGTTCATGGTCCCAAGGCTCAACAAAGTGTCCGGCCGTTCCTCCTTCTCTTACCATGCACCCCAAAACTGGAACAACCTACCGGAGACTTTCACATCCACCACCAGTTTAAGTTCTTTCAAATCTAAGGCTGTCTCACATTTTAATCTGGTCTGTAACTGTTTCATACGCCCATAATATATATTTTCTTTAACTGTGCATGCAATGTCTTGTATATAATGTATACCCTGTTCATTTATGTAACTGTATTTGTAACCATGTATTTGTCATCATAACTCTATGCCCAGGACATACTTGAAAACGAGAGGTAACTCTCAATGTATTGCTTCCTGGTAAAATATTTTATAAATAAATAAATATCCTGCTTTCACACTGGCCCTATATGACACGAGAAACATGTGGGAAAAGAACTCACAGCTGAGAAGTCTTTGTCTATCTGCGGTGCAGCTAAAGCCACTCTTGTTGAGCGTGCTCCAGCTGGTAAGTAGATGTTCAAAAATGGTGAAGTACTGCAACCCGGTAATTGAATGCTTGACAAATACTATAAAAAACGATTTATTGAAATCTGAACAGAGATCACATCACTGCAGGAAACAAACCTGACTCGTTTCGTACCTTTTATAAAGTACCATCACGGTACGAAACGCATCAGAGTTGTTTCCTGGAGTGATGTGATCTCTGTTTGGATTTCAATAAATTATTTTTTATAGTATTTGTCCAGCATTCAATTACAGTGTTGCAGTGCACCACCATCGTTGCCATTTTTTGGTGAAAGAGACTCCACGTGGTGAAAAACCTGAGATCTGGGAAATATGCCAATTTGAATACATATTTAAATTAGCATATTTTCCAAATATCTCAGGTGTGGTCATTTGTATCTCCTCACGTGCAGTATGAGTTACTCTATTTAGAGGTCCGCTCTCCTCCAGATTCTTAAAGTCCCTGAAAACTCAGCTTTTCAATGAAGCCTATCTGGCATAACACGAACATCTACTCTCCAACCCTTTTGGGACCTGCTGTCCGGCCAGACCATACTCCATCACAACGAGCAGCCACTTCACCTTTTTTTTTCAACATTGCCCCTTATTCCCTCTAGATTTTAAGCTTTCATGGTCAGAGCCCTCATATTACATTTTGTATCTAATTGTGCCGGTTTGTCCATATTTGGTATGTCATTCTGTTTATGTAGTATACATAAATAAGAAGATCAAACCGCGCTCATGCTTCCTAAAGGAGATCTTGAAGTAGATCAACTCTCCCCTCTTGCTGCTGTTGTGATGTGAAGGCACCCCTCCTCCACCGATGACTTTCGTTGGAAGACTCCGACGTCGGATGATGATAGAAAATAAACACAGAAGCGCACCAAGGGTTAAGAAAAATGTAATACACTAAGTATAATAACAAGTAAAAACTTACATATCAAAATATATAAGGCCAGTGCATAGGTGATGATAAGTCCAAACGAGTTGGTAGGCGCAGGAGGTATAAGCTGGAACTCGCAGATCAGTCCCGCGCGCTAGGGCTGACTTGCTTGGCAAAACCTCAGATGTTACTTCCGGGTTGCGGCTTGTCGCAGGACCCGTGTTGAGTAGCCCTCCAATCGCCTGTGTACTGTACTTCCTTCCCAGCACACGCCCCGCTCGAGCGAGTGGATGGAAGCAGCTCAAAGCTCCGTGGGAGAGCTGGGACTTGTACAACCAAGCGTCTGGACACCAACATGCACTGTGTGAACTCTGCAACGCGTTTCACACAATTCAGTGCTTCATCAGTATCCCCATTGCTCTGCGGATGTTGTCGCTTTACAAATAAACAATGATAATGTCAGTGGGTCCTCTCTCTCCTCCCTGTGAAAGCCCTATTTCACCTACGAGAGAGGCAATATTTATACCTTTTTATGCACGGTATTGTAGCAAAAAAGTAATGGAATTAACCCAAATAATGTCTCACCAGAAGTAAAATAACAAAGGCGGGAGATGGAGAAGTAGGTAGAGTGATAGCAATTATTTGTTGATCCAATAAAAGATATGATACAAGCTTTCAGACCTCGCCGGGTTCTTTATCAGGAAAGAAGATTAAGAATCTGAGAGGTTTGAAAGCTTGCAACATATCAACTATTGGTCCAATAAAAAGTATCACACTACTGTACCTAATCCTCCTCCCTCGTTTTGATATTTTACCACATGGAGGAAATGACTAACACCCTTCACCCTTCATCAAAGTAAGAAATAAAGAGCAGTGTATATACTGTACAAAACTGCTGAAAAAAGCAAAATTATAAAAGTGCAAAAACATAATTGTCAATACTGAGTAAAACCAAAAGCGCCTTCAAACCCAGTGTTTCTAACCATAGGACGGATAAAGAGCCACCCAGCATTTAGAGGCATACATAAAATAGAACCACTATGATTTGAGGTTGTCTGAACAATAGCTAATAGCTGTTTATTGACCCGCTCTTCATAAATGTCTAATTTTCTTATAAGCCAATATTTACTACTTGCTGAATCACGGATATCCTGAAAACCTGACATGTTGGTGGCACTTGAGGACTGGAATTTGCCACCTCTCCTCCTATATCTATCCTCTATATCTCGAAAACGAATGAGCTTGACTTCAATAGCTAAATAAAAAAATTCACAACACAAGGTTAATCAGAAATAAACATCCACTAATACCGCTAAATAAATGCAGCAAGCTGGACGTCTAACAAATAAGCAATTGTTTTTTTTAATGAAATATTAACATATTAGAATAATAGAGTAATTTCCAGTTACTCTTTGTAAATCAAAACAGATGTGACCAGAGAGACAACAAAGAGAATAAGCTTCTTACGATGGTGAATGGAGAGAGGATAATCCTGACCCGGCCATGAGTTATGAGCTGGAAACTGGGACAGCAGCATCCGATATAGCTTTCTTTTTCCCCTGTAAAGTCTAGTTATTAATTTTGTAGTCTCTCCTTTTTAAAAAATTTTTTTTTTAAAGGAGTCCTTTTATTCAGATGTGTGGTGGAGGGGTTGATGTAAAGTGGAACAAAGATATTTGAAATGAGAAATTGAACTAAATTGTGGGAAGCATAAACCCGGTAATTGTCACTCCTACAAATGACTGAGTAGTTTTTAAGTGGTGGTTAGTAGGGTGCCTACATCTTGAAGAACTTCCTGTTGAATACATGCTTAAAAGGAGGGACAACAATAACACTCTAAATATGTCAAAACATCTAGTGTTTTGAAACTTAAGATGCCTGTGCCGCCTGTTTAACTTTGAAGTATATGAAGTGCCATCTCAGACGTTTTCTTTATAATATGTAGAAGAAGAGCAAGTTCCTTACAGAGAGGACTGCACATTAAAGGAAGGGAGACATTGAACAGGAACCTAATATAAGGGAAATATTAGAAGAATGGCTGATGTGGTGTCTCGCTGCCTTAAGGCTGTAAAGCAGGCCTGCACCACATGCGGCCCGTCTGCCCTCTCTGTGCGGCCCACGATGACTCTGGCCGGGCGCCAGTTAATTAAATAAATAATAATAATAAAAAAAGTTTAAAAAAATTGCGGCGATTCATCCCTCCTCCCAGCCCCCTCCCTCTCCCTCCCAGCCCCCAGGTTTTGCGGTGCGCGGGGGCAGCAGCAGCCGTGGGTTTTTTCTTCAATAGCAGGCTGCCGGGGAGGTCAGAGCATGCCGGGGGCGGGGCTTAGTACCGGGGAGAGAGGATGTGCTGATCTAAGAGGTGTGTGTGTGTGTGTGTGTGTGTGTTTGTGTGTGAAAATGGGCTGGTCGGGGGTGGGTGTGAAAAATGGGCTGGTGGGGGGGTGGGCTGCTGACATGTGAGGGGGGGGCTGCTGACATGTGAGGGGGGGGGCTGCTGACATGTGAGGGGGGGGTGGGCTGCTGACATGTGAGGGGCGGTGGGCTGCTGACATGTGAGTGGGGTGGGCTGCTGACATGTGAGTGGGGTGGGCTGCTGACATGTGAGGGGGGGTGGGCTGCTGACGTGAGGGGGGGGGCTGGGCTGCTGACGTGAGGGGGGGGCTGGGCTGCTGACATGTGAGGTGCAGGGGGGGGGGAGAGAGTGATGAGGTGCAGGGGGGGGATACTGATGTGAGTTGCAGGGGGGGTAGAGAGTGATGTGAGTTGCAGGGGGAGGGTGAGAGTGATGTGAGTTGCAGGGGGAGGGTGTGATGTGAGTTGCAGGGGGGGGAGAGTGTCATATTGAGGGGAGGGGGAAAGAGTGTCATATTGAGGGGAGGGGGAGAGTCATTGAGGGGAGGGGGAGAGAGTGTCATTAAGGGGAGGGCGAGAGCGTGTCATATTGAGGGAAGAGAGACATGAGTGGGATGCTGACTTTTGGGTGGGGATGCTGACATGGAATGGGCTGGGGGGATGTGGAGGGGGGTATTGTATGTTTGATGTGGAGGGGGTATTGTTTGTTTGATGTGGAGGGGGTATTGTGTGTTTGATGTGGAGGGGGTATTGTGTTGGTGAGGGGGAGAGATGGGGGTATGAGAGAGAGATGGGGAGTATTGTAAAGATTGATAGTGAGGGGTTCTGGGGGAGATATGAGGATGATGAGAGGTGCTGGAGGAGAGATGATGATGATGATGATGATTTAACCCGTGCGGCCCAAATTTTTTTTCCTTGGAGCAGTTCGGCCCTTCTCACTTTACGAGTTGGGCAGGCCTGCTGTAAAGGATACAATATCACAAAGGAACAGCAATATCCAATCTTTCTGCACAAGGAACAGTCCATTATTCTAGCTATAAACCATCCTGTGTAGGATGTGAGAGAGGGGCAAAAACATCCTATGGGATGGTCGATAATCTGGGGCCGTGGAGCTTATCCTGGGAGTGGGAGGAGAGATCCCACAGTGGGCTGGAGGTGCGAGTAAGAAGTTCATGATGGTCCAGGCTAGAGGATCAGGGGTATGGACGGCCGTTGATATTTCAATTGGCCTATAATACTACTAATCCAGTCGGCCAGGCATTACCTGGCCACTAATGCTTGGGTGGACTTTAACTTTTCCACCCTGTCTTTGGGGAGAATGGCGGTTAACGACTGGTAGGGGTCCGATACTCTGCATCAGTTCTTTGTGCATCCTCCAATGTTTGGAAAGGGACATTTGTATTACAATAAACACTGAAAAACTAGTCACCTGATTTTCAGGTCACTAGGATTGTGCATTAGGGCTTAATTAAGATGGTTTCCTTAACCCTTTGCGGGCTACGACAGCAGGGTACCACATTTATTCTTGTATCCCAAATGCATAACGTTACTATTATCTGTATTAAACCTCATCTGCCATTTACCTGCCCACGTTTCCAGTCTCTCCAAGTCCTTCTGACGAGAAATTACATCCTGCTCTGATTCTATTACCTTACACAATTTAGTATCAGCAAAGATGGAGACTTTGCTCTCGATCCCAACCTCAAGGTCATTAATAAACAAGTTAAAAAGCAGGGGTCCGAGTACCGATCCCTGAGGTACTCCACTCACGACTTTAGCCCAACCTGAAAAAGTTCCATTTATGACAACCCTCTGTTGTCTGTTCTTTTAACCAGTTTACAATCCAGGTGCATATATTATTACTGAGTCCAATTTTCTTTATTTGGTACACCAACCTCTTGTGTGAAACCGTATCAAAAGCCTTTGCAAAATATAAGTAGACCACATCAACTGCATTACCCTGGTCTAAATTCCTACTCGCCTCCTCAAAGAAACAAATAAGGTTAGTTTGGCATGATCTATCCTTCATAAATCCATGCTGACTATTACTAATAATTTTGTTTTCCATTAGGTATTCCTGAATATTATCCCGTATTAAACCTTCAAGTAGTTTCCCCACTATTGAAGTCAGTCTTACAGGTCCGTAATTCCCCGGTTGTGATCTAGCTCCCTTTTTAAATATAGGCACCACATCTGCCTTACGCCAAACTTGTGGTACTGAGCCTGTGGAAATGGAGTCCATGAATATTAAATATAATGGTTTTGCTATTACTGAGCTTAACTCCTTGAGAACTCTTGGATGTATGCCATCGGGGCCAGGTGCCTTATTTACTTTAATTTTTTCAAGTCGCTTATGAACTTCTTCCTCAGTTAACCAATTGTTCATTAATATGGAGGTTGTGGCTTCCTCCTGCGGCACTACTATTGAACTTGATTCTTCCCTGGTAAACACAGAGGCAACGAATTTGTTTAATACCTCTGCTTTTTCCTTATCTCCAATATCTCTATTAGCAGTTGTTAATAGCATATATGTTAATGTTTTTCAGTGGCCACAGAGAAATTGATTCAAGCTGTTTTCATGATGTACCAGCAGAGGGACCTTCAATTTCCAGTTCGTTCCATGCTGCTGAAATTTTTTAATAGAGTTTACTTGAAGGAGGAAGATACCTGTCTCAATCTGGGGAGGTAAGCATGTGTGTCACTTTTTATGCTCCTTCGATCTTTGACAAATTTGTTTGCCCTGTACATCCATAATGCCCACCATTGCAGTTATTATATTATGAGGAATGTTATAATATATTTTGTATAACATTTTACAAGAATTCCTTTGTGATATTTAAGTGTGAGCATATCTCCCCCCCCCCCCCCCCCCTCAAATCCTACTGGGTTTTTTTTTTTTGAAAAATGAGTGAATAAACAAACATTAAAAGCAGAATTGAATAAAAAAAAATATTATGTTTTAGATGTAATTTTGTATAATACTGTAGTTCTCTCTCTCCAGGTTGACATTGTGTGTGTGTGTGTGTGTGTGTGTGTGTGTGTGTGTGTGTGTGTGTGTGTGTGTGTGTGTGTGTGTGTGTGTGTGTGTGTGTGTGTGTGTGTGTGTGTGTGTGTGTGTGTGTGTGTGTGTGTGTGTGTGATTTTTTTTTTTTTTGATTTTTTTTTAAAGTGCCAATCCCCCTCACAAAAACATATATCATTTTTAACAGAGTTTGGTACCAGGGAGTCCTTCGGAGCTGAACCGCGTTATTTTCAGCTACAGTGATCCTCTGGTTCTGGAGATACTTAGCAGTAAAGTTACCAGCATTACGTCCTGGTTTCTCACAGGGATTTAAATAGCTGTCCAATAGGAAGCATATATTGTGGCTTCCCATTGGCTTATGCGACCGAGATTTATCCGCCTCTTGTTTCCCTTGGAGGGTCGGAGACACCAGCAACTTCACCAGTAAGTGTCTCCAGAACCCAAGGGACCCTGGAGCTGAAAATAACGAGGTTCAGTTCTTGAGGACCCCCTGGATGTGTGTGTGTGTGTGTGTGTGTGTGTGTGTGTGTGTGTGTGTGTGTGTGTGTGGCCAGATTTGTAGTTTTGAAGTTATATTCTGACCATATTTAAAGCAGCAATTTATGCTGCACGGCCTATAAATATATTGTTACTGTATCTTTTGGAGCAGTTTTTGCTCATTTTAAACCTGTTTTTAGAATATTTGCACCATGCAAATAAAAGGAAATAAGAAAGATAATAAGAAAAACATGAAAAATAACTTTGAAGAAACGTTTTTGACATTTTAAAGAAAGCTGTGTTTAGTGAAAACAATATGAACTGTGCTCTAAATGTTTTTTTACGAGCGCTGTTAAATATACTAGAACATTTTTGTTTTGCAAACCATTACTTTTCCTAAAGTAATCCATTTTTTTGTTTACAGAAGCCGGAGTAAAGTTTTGGGTCGCTGGCTAGCTAACTTGCCTCTGCAGCTTGCTCATCTTGGCTCTAGGAACCCTCAACTTTCTGCTCTAATGATTGATACCATATATACTGCAGCAGCTCGTTCACACAAAGAATTGCTACACAGCCTTCAAACCACAGCGTGTCAGATCTATGGTAATTATTTATGTACTTATGTTGCAAGTTAATTCTGTTTCACAATAAAATTGCAATTATACATGCATTTTTTGCTTTACCGTTGTAAATATATCGAAGTTGAGGAACAGTAGTGTGTGTAATGATTCTCTTTGCATTAAAATTGCATACATGAAAAAATGGAACAGCTTTGCAAAAAATATAATTATGTAGAATTAAGCAAGTGCCAAATATAACAGAAAAAGAGATGAAATTAGAAAAAATATGAGTGCACGTAGGACTAGGAAGCGCCATCTAGACTCAAAAAGATGCAAAAAAAAAAAGGGAGTGGGGGGAGTCCACAGCACTAATGTGAAAAAGATAGAAAAACTTACATGTATTGCTAAAACAGGAAATAGGAAACAAAGCAGCAATGTTTCAGACCATAATGACCCTTTCTCAAGCTCTAAGAGCAGCTGTGTTCCTGTTGCCTGCTTTAATGATAGCTGTAGGGGGGAAGGGGTGGGTGCTACCCTTTTCACATTAGGCCCGTGATATAGTAGGGCTGCGCGCTGCGCCGTGGGGGCGCGCGCGGCAGTTATAGTTGACTGTGGTTAGCCAGCCATTGTATGCTAGGGCCGCGCACGGCAGTGAGCGTGGAGCCTGGCGATAGCGGGGAATACTCGGAAAAGTAAGTAAGTGTGTGTGTGTGTGTGTGTGTGTGTGTGTGTGTGTGTGTGTGTGTGTGTGTGTGTGTGTGTGTGTGTGTTTTATTCTCAACGTGTTTTTTTTTTTTTTTTAAATATAATAAATTAATAACACACAATGTACATATACATACACACACATATATACAATTTTAATACAGAAAATGCTGTTGGCAGCACTAAGGCTTGTTCCTGTCGCTCCCGGCAGCATGGACTGTACACACAAAAAGTGTACAGCGCGTAGGTGAGCCTGCACCTACTATAGAACAAGCCTTAGTGCTGCCAACAGCATTTTCTGTATTAAAATTGCTTACATTTATCTGGTTGCATTTTGTGTTTCCTTTTGGTGTTTTACAACTTGGGAAGTGATTCACCCGTTATGGAACAGGCAGAACTGCCATTGACTTGATTGGGAGTTAACACTTCTTCTGTAATGGACCTTAATGAAAAAAACAGGTTACAGCATGTTATTTTTTTGTTGTTCTTTTTTAGATCCACAAGATGGTGCTCTTGTGCTTTTACCAGCTGAGTCGCAACAACGATTAGTGCAGCTTTTGTACTTTTTGCCATTTATTTCATCTGATTTACTTGTTTGTCTGAATCGATGCTGCATTATTGAGAGACTTTCATCTAATCTTGCTTCCATGCTCATAGGGATATTACATGCAAGGTACGTTGTTAACTGTCTTATTCTCATTTTGTACTGTGACAGTTATAGGTCTGTGCTGGGTAATGCAGTGAATGCTAAAAAGGCAAGAGTGTGCTTTATGTACATCAAGATATATACGTTTTACAAGATAATGGGATAACTATGGAATTAATACTCAACAGATTATGAAAATATTGCAGAATAAACTTTTTAAATTATTCTTTTAAAATACCGTTCAGAAATAGTTTTCTCATTTTACACACATGATAAAACGTGCAACATACTACTTGAAAAACGCTTCTATATTTGCCTCAAGGTTTATTAAAAAAAAATATCTCCTTGGGAAACATAAACCAGAAACAGATAAGATAATGTTCTCAA